>NC_057810.1:404490235-404529429 GCF_018294505.1 Triticum aestivum | reverse complement strand
GGCTGGGTCGCGTGGGTGGCTAGCTGGGCCTGTTGGCCCAGTTGGCCGGGGGGTGTCCCCTTTGTTTTTGATTTTGTTTTTTTTTGTTTTTTTATGTTTTCTTTATTTTCCTCTTTTCTTTTCTGTTTTATTTTTGTTTCCTATTATTTTAGGTTCTGTAAAAATATATACTTTGCATCTAATTTGAACATTTCGATTTAGTCCACCGCCACAAAAGTCTAGACCCCAATTAATTTGGTTTGATATTTTATCAATCTGTAAAGGCATTTAAATAATCAGGTTTGCTAATATTTAAATCATTTTAGTGCATTAAAACACATAATAAAAGTGTGGTTCCTTCACAAATATTTAGTAAGGATTATTTGCCACAAACCAAACATTTTGGTTTTAATGTTTCAAAAGTTTTGTTGTTTGCCTTTCTTTCAAATTTGAATTTGGATCGGTTCTGAACTAACGCGAGATTAACAACAGTAACTTTGATGGCTTGGCATCATTAACACGTGATTACTATAGCCTAATTATCCGGGCGTCACACTATGTCAACTGGCATAATCATACTGTTTGCTGCAGTTGGGGTCTACTGAGTTGGGGCCTCAGAAATGACCAGTGTAGTAGAGCTAGAGTTTGCTAGAGTTGGGGTGTTGTGTGCGTCAGGTGATATTGCAACTATACCTAATGGGCTATTTGATTTATCAGGTGCCACTACCTTTTCCAAATACTTTGCTTGTGCTCCTCCATGATTAGCAATCGCCCTCTTTCTTTTGAACGTCTGATAAACAAGAACAACATTTGAATGGATAAATATGGTATGATGACAGATGGAATATGTACTGAAAATGGATAGGCAGGGCGTATTCACATACACGATGTGTAAACTAAGCTAATGGTAGTTCAACAAAGTAGAAGCAATGCAAAGCATCAGTTGCAAGATATGTGCGACCAATGTAACTTTGGAAAGTTAGAGCAAGCACCTTGATGGGTGAATAAGATAGGGCATCTTCCTCTGACTCCTCCATTAGGGAGACAGTGACTTAGCTCTCCCTCTAGCTCAGAATCACTGTTAGGATCATATTCTGAGCATGAATCTGTAGGTGGAGAGTGTTTGCATTGCATGGCATCCAGACTTGATTTCAGTCCCTTAATGCCAAGTTTGACAGCCGTGGCATTGTTCTGCTTTATTCTTTTCATGCGCGCAAGCTCATAATCATTATGATGCTGTTCAGAATCTGAGATTAATGAAAACATAAAAAGTAGTCAGATTATCTATGGAATGCATTGCGGATTCAACTTGAAGAGTGTCTCCCTATAAATCCCTGCATACGCAAAGTTCACCCCCAACCGTGCTGACCGGACCACACACAGAAATACAAACCCCTTATGTCTCTATAACAGGCAGACACACATTGCAAAACTGAAGTAGGAACATTAGAATCATATGAAATTCGTATTTGAACAAATAAACTAAGGAATTATGAGTGTCATAATGTTTAGCTTCAAGGGTGGAGTGTTGGTAGTGCGACACAAAGCAAGTAGGCAGATTGTATTCCATGTAAAAGATCAAAACCTATGTAAAAGCCGGAAATGACACTTTCTTTCTATACAATGCAGTGTTCGTTGCCCACCCATGATGGAGGAGATCACATAGAGAAATACTATTCACTCATGTCTACGGTTCCAGTATTTAGAAACAGGGTGGTCCACCCTAAAAGAATATTGACAACAAATATGACAAGGCAAGCATAGATGTAGTGAATCAATCATTTACTTGTGAGCTTACTAGGACAAGTCTGACAAATTGTAACTGCAGTAAGAGACCGTCCAAATTCTGAATGAAGAAGTTTGTCTAGCACTTATTGTTTGATACTAATCGACGTGAATAATTGGATATTATATAAAATGAGTAAGAAAGACAGGTAAAATTGTCAACAAACCTGGCTTGCAGTAGTAATCTGGGTCAATGTCAGTACGACCAACAATCCAAAATGACTAGTGTCTGTTCCGAGGGCCGGAATTTTGAAAACCCTGTGAACTTTAGAGGTACTAAAGATTACTGAAATACATCTGAACCATTAAGTGTAGGTAGCATTGAGCACACAACAAACCCTAATGATAGTCCTGCCTAATGAGTAATGAATCGATTAGAAAATGGGTGATCAGGAGTGGCTGCTGAGTGTTGAGGACTTATCTCAGGATAAATCGGGTTGGCTTGGTGGGTGCTGCACGCCTGAGCCCTGAACGGACTGGGAAGGTAGGCAGGCGGCGCGCCCGGGCAGCGGTGACGTTGTTGGGCGAGCGGCTCCTGACCTCCTGTTAGTCCGGCGTCTCCTCCTAGAGTCATGTCGTCCGCGGACGACAAGTCGCCGGCGAGGCATGCGGCTGGGGGCAAGTAGAGATCGGCAGCGCGCAGCAGAACAGAGGGGAATCGGGGCCTGTGACGACCCAAAATCCCAGGGTGGGCCGGCCCACCGTGGGCACCCTATAGAGACACACCCGAGCGGTGAAAATGCTTTTTCAAAACTAATTTAGGAACATTTAGCTGACCAATTAAACTACTTTGTTTTAATAATATCAGATTCGTATTGGAAAAACTAAGCTTGTTTAGCTTGATGGGTGGAGCAATGTTATTATGACACAAAGCACGTATTCTGATCGTATAGTGATCATAAAAGGGGGGAAATCTAAGCATATTTTTTAGCAAAAGAGGGTTTCCCCTTCGATTTCTATTAAAGAAACCACCACGGAACCAACATGATCAATTAAACTATATTATGACTGTGCCATGGCAGATTTGAGGCTGCAAAACTGGAGAAATGATATTTAGCATCCTTTGTTTGCTTCAAACTAAGAACTAAATTCTAAGAGCTGAAAAATAAAGTAGAGTAACCAAGTTAAGATCTATTTTCTGGTTGAGATCAAAAAGTTAAGGAGATATGAAGTACCACCTCTCTTGCGGCGCCGTGTAGGCATCAGGGGTGCGATGGCTGTCGGTGGCGTTGAAGCAGATCTGCGATGGTAGACGGGTGCATCGGGGAATAAGTCCCGTTGCGGTGGAAGAGAAGGTCGTGTGAGCGGCCCAGGCAAATAGGACGACGGCGCCGATGAAGCGAGAGGACGCGATGCAAGGCTATTGGTCCATCGCCATGGATGAGAAACGTCCATCTCTAGCAGTGGATGACGCGGTCTTGGTAGGCACTCCGGCATGGTGGAGGACGATGGCGATGGATGTGGTGGAGGATGGCGGCGATGGATGGGGTGGCGGACGGAGGCTGGTGTGGGGATGGTGTTCTAGCGTCGATGGTGTATGAATGGGAAAATGGAGGGAGAGGTACGGGGAACCATGTTTCTGGGACGCGCATGTCTGAAGTATGGGAAAGTTACGAACTTAGCCCCCGTTTAAAATTTGGACGTCTCATCGGTTGGGGATAGAACGGTAATCTCGCATCTCGCCAATATTTGCCCAGAGCGATTTCGGGCGAGGAGAGGGTGGTTGGCTCCCATGGTTGGTTCCCACGGTGTATGAACGTGGCTGACAGGTAGGGCGGTTGTGTCACGTCTGAGTGAAGTTACAAACCTGCCTCTATTGAAAATATTTGCCTACATCGATTTCGGCCGAGTCAAGTTTGTTTTGCCACCCACCGTGTATGAATGGGGAATAGAGGGTGAAACAGAGGTCTTTCGGACGATCTTGAATCAAACGTGTTTTGCCGCCCATGTTTGACGCCCACGGTGTCGGAATGGGCTCAGAGGCGGCCGTGTGATGTCTAATTGAAGTTACTAACCTACCCCTATTTAGAGCAGTGGAAATCGGGCCAATGGATTGTCCGTATAATGGGTAGACAGTAATTTCCATCTCCCAAACACTTGGCTTCGGGCAGCCGACGTGGGAGTGGACATTTTGCTGCTTCTTTCGAATTTTGGGAGAATAAGCATCCACGTTTACCCTGGCAACTAAATTTGAATCCATTTTGTATTCCTATATGAATCTTTATAAATCATTCTATGTGTTTTTATATATCTTCAAAAGGACGACAAAGATGTATTCCACTGTCATATATGAATATGGTTTACAAATGCCGATACTCAAATTCAGAAGCTAGAATCCAGTTTAAGGTGAATTCGAATATCTGGAACACTTCATGTCCAAGTCAAATGTCACACGCAGCATAATGTGTACTCCCATTTAGATATGTACACAAGCGATGTATCAAGATTCAAATACCGAGTCAATCAACCAAGAATGTACAGAAGTAACAGACATATAAACACTTATAGAGTATATGGATCAATAATATCAACTAACATACATAAGCCAGGCCGCTGTACTTTTTTTTGCTACAACAACATCCTTTTTTTAGCCAGCATCTTGGCCCTTTCCGATGCGTGCCACTTATGGTCCATCTATACTACTATTATTGCTGAATGCACATTCAGCCCGATTGGCATATTTGTAGGTCTGCCACACCAATCCAAATGAAATGTCTCCGAGGCTTATCAACTAATACAGACTTGTTCTCAAATAAAATTACAAACCAAAAACCAAAAAACAAAAAACAATTATTACATGATCTCTAAAACAAATGGTTTGATTGATTACATGAACAAACAACACAAAGGTTATTCAACAATGGAAAGAACATTTCACCTATGATTTACCAAGTGGGAATTTAATTTCCTTTTTTCCTTCAGGACCTTAATAAATGTGGTCAGTCTCAGCTTGCTTCGTTTTGAAATCCACCAAATATTTAATGGTTGTCTTGAGTACTTCTTGTGATTGTGCTGTTTGCTTCCTCAACATGTCAACTTCATCTCTAAGTTCAAAAGCAGAATCTCTTTCTACCACTAGTTTAGCCTCTAGAGCATCAGCAGTTGGCAATTCATAATGCACGATTGGGCCGGTGCCACTGCTGTGGGATGATGCAACGTCCATGGGGACCTTGCTCTTTGATCTTGGGCTAACCTGTTTTGCCACTAAAGTTCCGATTGGATTCAGAAAAGTTGAAGTTAGCAAAACATCTCAACTGGGAGTTATAACAGCAAACCAGTTAAACAAACAAGGAATTAAAGAGTTTCAATTAGATGATGAAAAGTAGTTATTAACATCATTGTGACCTGCAGTTGCAGCAGCAAAGCAGTTAAACAAACAACTACTCCTCCGTCCCATAATGTAAGACGTTTTTTGGCACTACACTAGTGCCAAAAAACGTCTTACATTATGGGACGGAGGGAGTAGCTATTTAAGTTAAGGCGAACAGGTAATTCTTAACAGTAAGTATCAAACACATAGATAGGCGTAGTCTACAATAGGATTAACAGGCTGTGGCATTATGTAATCAGTAGCAACCTAAATTAAGCCAAGCAACGTAATTAAACAATTTTGCAATAAGTGGCTAACTAAAATTCCGAGAAGCAGGTAACTGAACTTATGCTAGTTCTTTGTACAAGCACACTGCAACTTCTTTTTCGCTTACAAGGTTGTACGAAGGAGTCCATGGCATCAATTCCTTGGATACGTAGTCCCAATACTTCTTTCTTCCCACACTGCATTGGTAAGTCTAATGGTTAATCTGGTAAGATGCTGCGTCCTTGATATGTTATATGAGGACGTGTAATCAGACTAGTTGTAGCCACACACATCACACTGGCTTTTACTGTATATTTCATGCGATTACTTTTGGCATATCGAGATCTAAGCAATCTACAGTAGGATGAAAAGACTAGCATCCTTCACATTAGTGGCGAACTCAGTTCATAGAAACAAGCAATTCAACCATTCTGTGGGTAAATCAAAAGTGCCACTGGAATATTTTTCATTACCCAATCATACACGCAAAAAGGGGCGACGCCACCATAGGGGCTGGAATGGGCGGCTGCCTCAGGTGGCTGGAAAGTGTGCACCTAGTTTGAGTCGTCCAGGTTGACCCAGGATAGTTTTGTTCATCCCGATGCACGAGCAAGCAATGTAAGAAATGAAGAAAAATGTTTCAATTTGGATGGGCCAATAACATAAGTGCAAGGCAGGCCCGAACGAGTGCCTCCCATATCGATCGACAGCAGGAAAAATCCCAATTCATTCACTCCAGCCTCCAGTCTGGTTCACTCCTAACCTAGCCGCCGCTGGACAGACCAACACAGCACTTCCTCGCGCCCTCGTTGGAGGGCGGTCGCCGGGCTTCAAGCGAACAGAAGGACAAGAAGATGAAGATCCAACCCTGGGTGTAGCCTGCGTGGGAGGCAGCGGCGACAACATGGGCATGGCATAGATCTTGCGCAAACGGACAGTCGCAACTTGCAAGAGTAGCATACGCAACAAGCAGCTACATCACATCCCTGATTATATCTAATTCAACTCTTCAATTTTTGGCCAATAGTTAAACCTGACGGTGTTGTAAAACTGCTTGTATGTAGGGAATCTATGAGAAAATGAAACCAAATTCTACTTATTTTATAACTCCCCCAATCAATACTTAACTGACTGAATCTGATGTATCTAATCAAGTTTCCGGTGCAAACATACAAGCTCATGTTGTTCTTGAGCCTGAAGTGTCTAATGAACAGACTGCTAATGAAGGATTTGATGCAAACATTTTACATGCTCCTGGTGATGAACATATAGTGTCTAATGAGGGATCTAATGCAAGCATTTTGCAAGCTCATTGAAGGATTTAGTGTCTAATGATGATCTTCTATGTTGAGAGAGATAGAGATTTGCAGGCATTGATGACAAGCAAATTATAGTGCATTTTCATAGCTTGAGGAAACGTTGAGGCCATCTACCAGAAAGTCCCCGTATCATGACAACATAGCATAAATACTTTTCTAATCTGTTGTTTGAAACTATTGGCATACTTGTGCCGGATAGATATATTGATATGCAGTTTGCGCACTGGTTATAGGTGCAATTACACTTTGATATTTTCAGCCAGAGAACGAATAATTCAAGCAGGTACAGACCATGTTTGTAGTCCTTGTACACCATGTTGCATTTTGTGTTTTCTGGTGCTTGCATCATTTAGTGTTTATAATCTGAACTACTTTGGATCATTAGCTAGTTTTCAAAGTGCATGTAGCTTCACATTTCTCAAGTTATGTTGATTTCCGGAGTGCAAGTGCCTTCGTATTTTTTAAGTTAAATGTTCGCCCCTGGTAGCTTGAATTCGTGGATCCGCCACTTCACACAAATCATACACGAATGCCAGTACGAATTAAATGAAATGCAACGACTTACGCTAGCTCGTTGTACAGGCTCACTGCAGCTCTGCTTGCGCTTGGGATGTTCCATGTAAAAGTCCATGTTACCACTTGCTTGGATGTGCAGGCCTTGTGCTCCTTGCATCCCCCTCTGCATTTTTGACATGGCGAATGGTTGATCAAATAAGAGGAATCGACCTTGATGTTGTACTGGAGGACAGATACTAACAAGGTTATACGGGTGTGCAGGATGTGTACCGTAGCGCCATCATGCTTCGCTAAAAAATGGATTTGCTTGTTTCAGATGATATCTCCAGAAGAAATAAGAGTTAAAGTCAGAGTTGCATAGGCGTGTAAGCTAAGAGAGCAGTGAAAGGATATCCAAACATCGTCGGAACAGTGCACAAGGGAGTGATGTGTGGATACCTAGTTCGGGCCGATGTTTGGGCATGCTCGCCTAGCTAGAGTGCGGGTCACTTCAGAGCCGTTGAGGGTGATGCGCTGGCATTGGCTGGCCACGCAAAGATGCAGATCTTGAGTGGGAACGGAGCGCTGTGATGCGGTGGACGAGACCGTTGGTGAAGCCCCAACGACCTTGGGGGCGGAGGTGCGACGATGTGCTCGGTGAAGTAGCCCCGGTGAGATGGGAGACGGCGTCGGTGATGAGCACCTGATGCGGAGGAAGTTGGTGCCTATGAGGCACGTCGATTGCGGCGGCCGACGTTGTCGGTGGACCACCCGGCGCGGTGGTCGAGGGCGTAGATGAGGTAGCTCCGGTGCGGTGGTGAAGCGCGACCGTCGTCTTCGTCGTTGTCGTCTGGCACAGAGGTGGGGAAAGAGACGAGACGAGGGGCGATTTGAAATTTTCTTGGGTTCGCGGCGAATTAGGGATTTGATCAATCTAGGCGCAGAAGGGGACGGTGGAGAAGAGAGATTTTGCAGGGCTGGAATTGGGGCCGCCAGATATTTCAATCCAAAACATGGAAGCACGAACTTATTTTGTCGTTGTCCTTTTTGGGGGGGAGTGGGGGAGGGAGGGAGGGGGGGGGGTGGCTGGGTGCTACGCGTCCGTCCGACACACGCGACCACCCCGACACGACCCTGGTCTGCCTGGTGCGCCTACATTTGACAATGCAAATGAATCTTCTTTCATTTGCAAATGAATCTGTATGCATTACCATGCCCGTGTTTTCCTTGCAATAATTAGTCATTCGACACGAGATACTCCCTCCGTTCACTTTTGTTAGTCGTTTCAGACAACTTAATATGAACTCTTTTGCACATTGTCTGAAATGTCTTCAAGGTCTTATAAAAGTGAATAGAGGGAGTACTATAAATTAATTAATGAGGAGTTATTTGAAAAAAATCGAAACGGTATCCACGGTATCCACGCTAACGTGGATTAGAGTGTGTGTCACATAATTAGTTATTTGAATTAGAGTGTGTGTCACGTAGCGATCTCCAATTCTAACGTGGATTTCGCATTTCACTGTATCCACGCTACTTTTTTAATACAAATTCATATGTATATGATGAACACCATGGTAGTGAGAAAACTTTTGGATGGATTCAAACATATGACCTACAAAAAATCACAACAAATTGACTCAATGTCAACTTCTCGAAACTTAGTATGGCACGAATTCAAAATAATTACCCGTATGCATGGTCCTCAGTTCAAATCTTACAATGTACACCGAATTGAAACATCAATATTAAGTCTCGTACTATGTACATTCAAATGTTGTTTTTAGCCCCCCACCCCCCGCACACACGCTCATACTTCCTGTATCGGTCAATCTTCCTCTCCTAACCACCTTAGGAAGCTATCGGTTTCCAACACACGTTCATTCTTTCTCTCCATATTTCGATCTCTAAGTCTCTCAACTACACAACCCCATTTTCCACTCTGTTAACAAATGTATTTACCTCACACACCCGCCATTGCACCCCATGTCGAGCTCTCTCTCTCTCTCTCTCTCTCTCTCTCTCCCTCCCTCTCCCTCTCACCCTCTCGTGGTAAATACATGCATTCCCTATCTAGCCCCCGAACCTCTCGTGCGCACGCACACACGTTGTCTATCTAGGTCACTCCCGCGAGACTGTCTCACTCTTTCTTCCGCACGGCGGGCCACCCTTACTCACTCTCGCTCTCTTTATCTAAGTCTCATTTAACCTCGTTTTATTTCACACACAAATGATATATCTCCCTGTTCAAGCCTCGATCGACACACTCTATACTCGCTCACGCAGATTGTCTATCTAGGTCAGTCCATCCAAGCCGCCCCCACTCTTTCGACCTCATGGTGTGCCATGCTCACTCAATCTCTCTCTCTCTCTCTCTCTCTCTCTCTCTTTGTATGTCTCGATTGACCTAGCTCTTTCTCGGACAAAAACGATATATCACCATGTTTGAGCCCAATTCGACCTATTCACATTGTGTATTCTCTCACGCACATTGTCTATCTAGGTCACTCTCTCCAACCCGTCTCACTCTTTAGATCGCACGGCGACCCTGGGTGATCGATTGACCTTGCTTCCTCCCACGCACAAAATATATCTACACGTCTGTGACTGGATCATCTCTCAAGCTCTATCTTACAGCCCTCACCCTTGCCAAAAGCTCAATCGGACAATATCTCTCCAGAGCATATACATCTGTTCAATAAATGTCGGACCACACTCACTTTGTCTCTCTATCTATATGTCTCTCAATTGACCTTGCTTTCTCACACCGTATCTTCCACGCATTGAAGCTACCTCTCCATCCCTCGCAAAGCAGCGGCTTTTTACATTGCGAGGGGCACTCCAACCTTGGATTAATTTGTGTAGGCATTTATTCCGGTCGGTTTAGATTATATTTTCGTAGCATTCAGCCCACACCTACTCCAAACACCGTTGCAACCCCCGCAACTCCCCTAGTTGATTTCCCTCTGGCTCGGTCATTGCTCTATTGCACGTCCTTTCTCGCCTTCAACGTCGCACCATGGTATTATTGCAAAAAACTCTGTTGTTCTCTTTAATTATTATAAATAAGCTACAAACCTACACACCGATAGTCCACTTGGAATGGAACAAATTTCGACCCACAAATTAAAGTGCTACAAACTACACACCAAGGGGCCCATATGTCATGAAACAAATTTGGACCCATATACAAATTAAAAAATAAAGGACGAGGATCGAACATGCGACCAGGGCCTTCAAGCCGCATGTCAATAGGCAACATACATAGAACAACAATGTTTTTGTACCCCCCTTTGTTAACATAGTTTTTTTTATATTACCACAACCCATTTAGTGGATAACATGTAATATTATTTTTAGTACTATTTGCCTTCACTTACTGGTGGGTTCCATGTGTGCTCTCTCTCTCTGCTCACCTTCTGCGTTTAGACGCACGGGCAAACACGAAGAACTCACGGGCGATGTTGCCATTGACCATATCTGGACGTGTTGACAAGTTACGGCACCAGTTTCACGTACTAGCAACACTAGTCAGTGTGTACGTGCAATGCACGTTAATTTGGAAGTATATTAAGTGGATGCGGATATTAAGTAGGATATTATTTGCGTGTTATTATGTGATTAGCACTATTTTTGGCATGAATATAACTGCACGCTAAATGTGTTGAGCGCTCGACATTGAAGCAGTCTAGGTCATTGGATGACAAGGAATAAATGTGGCTTGATGATGTTTTATATTTAATTTGATACGGCTCTAGCAGAACATTCAACCGATCAAACCATAGATTTCTTTCAGTCTGACTCCGACTTTAAATTATACGACGATTCATATAAAATAAACGGAAATGATAAACGTTCAGATTTTAAGCATGGCAATCCGAATGTTTTTCATGGCAAATTTAGATTACACGGCGGCGGCGGGGGCATCTTGTGGTGGGAAGCGGCTCCTCTGCCGTGCTCTGTGTGTCGTCGGGCCACTGACCGACGGCGACGGCGGCGTCTTGCGCCGTTGTTGGCGTACTCCTGGACGTTGGCCTAGCTTCAACGAAGGCCAAAATGTTCTGGACTTCAGAGCGAGTCAACTAGCGGGAGGAGGCGACTGGCATTGGTGCAAGGAAGCGGTTGACGACGGCCGTCCATGCCGCTGAGGGGGGCACTGGCACCCGCGCGGGGACAGGCGCTGTCAATGGTGCGGCAAAGACATTCGTGCGCACGGGCACCGGCACGGGCGCGCATGTCAATGCATGCGCAGGCGCATGCGGTGGTAGGTGCACGGGCACGTGAAAGTCGGCGGGGACCTCATGGAACCCCGTGGGATCAAGCTTGGCGACAATGTGCGGCTCCCAGCCCATCAATGCCACGGGGATGGACGTTGGCGCAGTCGGGGCTACGGAAACCGGAACGGGAGCAGGGACAGGCGTGGCGTCTTCCCGCAAGGCCAGTTCAAGCTTGTCCCAAAGTGCCTTTTGTTCTTGAGACTCCGGCTGGGTGTCTTCCTTAGGAAACTGGAAGACTAAGGATAGACCATCATGATGCGGCATGGCGTACGTTTAAGTCATGCTAGTTGGAGGTAGACGACAGGAGAATTAGATAGGAAGAGAGAAGATTGTAGCAATACCGGGTGGTGCGGGGTTGATTTTAAACTGCGGCGCTGGTGACATTAAAAGTGGGAGCAGTTGGGACGAAGGTGGGCGGCGGAGCCTGGTCAAGGGGCTCACCTCCCGGTGAGCCTGCACAGCAGTCTGCTCGCACACCTCCCTGTCAGCCGGCACAGCGGCCTGCTCGCACGCCTCCTGTCGACTCACTCGCTTGCTCAGACGGCACCTGCCGATGAGAAGTGGGGACTCGTGGCGGCACGTAAACTCCCACGGTTTCAATAGTGAAAGCGTTCGCCTTAATGTGATAGGTCTTTATTCCAAAATACCTTGGCTCTTCATTTGTGCAACTTGTCATAAGCAGTTTGTCTCAAATTGAAGAAAAAACTTACGAAGTAATATTTGTGCCATATCACGTGACCATGCTCAGTTTCAAGAATTTATGCTCACTTTTGGATTTTCCGAAATTTAAGATCCAGGATTCGAAACAATATCATAACCCGCATCATGCATTAAATTTTCAAGTTGTAAATTTGTCCTGTTGTATTACTTAAGAAAGTATTTGGTCAAACATTTTGCTTAGTTAGACTTCAGACAAGTTATATATGCAGAGTAAAAGGATAATCCCTCCATATCAGTGCATTGCCTGATATATTAACTCAAGTACTAGGCACGAACAAACGGGCTCAATTCTGTGTTCATCCTGGTGTAGTAGTAGTAGTACTAGGCAATGCAGTTGACGGGTGACCTTAACGAGCGGCGACCGAGGGAATTCAACCGTGCTCGGCACAGTAGGTAACGTTGTCTAGTTACTAAAGTATCCCTCCGTTGTTCATCGGTAGTCATTATGGACCGGGGACATGAGGGGAATTTCCTAGGGATGGAATTCTGGCCGCCAGATATTTCGACTTGAAACAGTGAGGCTCGACTGGTTGGGGTTGCCTAATGTGCGTACCACGCACGCCACCGAAGGACACAAGCCCGGTTTTTTATTTTTTTAGGATCAACACGAGCCAAGGTCTGGATGGTACGCTGTTGGGTCCTACCATTCGAGAATACGAAAGGAACCTTTTAAATTGCTGAACAAATCTATGTGTATTACAATGCCCGTATTTTCCTTGCAAATACTAATCTCGACGTGGTAATTGATTTATGATGAGTTGTTGAATTAGAGTGAGTTTGTGATAGTGATCTCAACGTGGATTTCACATTTCATGGTATCCCTAGCAAGTTTTCCAATGCAAATTCAAATTTAAAAGATGAACAATGTGGAGGTGAGAAAACTTTGTATGTATCAAGCATATGACCACACACACATACACACACAGAGAGAAACACACGCACGAACACAACAACAATCCAATAAGTATAGTGCATCTATTTTTCCAAACCATGCATGTATGACACGAATTCAAAAATACTCCTTCTATTCCTAAATATTAGTCTTTTAGAGAGTTCAACAAGTGACTACATATGGAGAAAAATGAGTGAATCTAGACTCTAAAATATGTCTATATACATCCGTATGTGCCAGTCCATTTGAAATCTCTAAAAGACTAATATTTAGGAACGAAGGGAGTAAAATGTAAGACATGCATGGTCCTCAATTCAATATTTAAAATGAACATGAAATTGAAACATGAATATTAAGTCTAGTACTACAGTACATGCAAATGTTGTGTTTAGGCGGAGCTATGATTATTGGGGGTCAACCCCTTGACCTTAGATAAAATTGTGGAGCTCTGTTTAGGGTTGTTTAAATTATATTTGTCCCCATCCTCCCAACCACCGGTTGGTTGTGCACCCCACACCCCTCCTCCCCGTGAGAATATCATGTGCCCCCATACCTTAGATGCTATATGCCGATACGAGTTGGTTGGATCTTGTAGATCTGAGATATAGCAGCTCACATGATGTGTCTTAATATTTTTACAGGAAACCTTGATGAGTTTGAGAATTGCACACAATTTGTACAAAAACTACTCAGATGCCCTTGGATCCCATATCCAACAACCTCGAAGCTCGTATCACCGTAGCATCTAAGATGAAGGAGGACATCATATTCTCCTGTATGTAATAATATCATGTGCTACCACACTTTAAATGCTTTGGTGATACAAGCTCTTCGGAGCTGTTGGATTTGTGACCCAACACCTCCTCGGTGGTTCGAATGGTTTTTTGCAGAAAAGCCCCAAAAGAGTTCGGCCACTGCTTATAAGCAAAAAGACTGCTCAGATGCCATTGGATCTCACATCAAATGACCTCCAAGCTCGTATCACCGTAGCATCCAAGCTGCGATAGCACCTTATGTTTTCTCGCACGGGAGAATATGAGGTGCTCCCGCACCATAGATTCTATGGTGATACGAGTTCACTGAGATCTAACGGCCCATAGTAGGAGGTTTGAATGTTTTTGCAATATACGGCAGAGAGAGTTTGGGAAATGCGCAGAAAGTACAAGTACTATGCATGTGCCATCTGATCACTGATCATACGACCTAGATGCTCATATCACCGTAGCGGGTAATTAAGCTATGGGGAGCACCTAATATGAGCAACGGGGAGCCGTTGGATCGAAGATGCAGCGGCACACACGAGGCCTGAATGTTTTTTTGCAAAAAAACCTTTGGAGAGTTTTGAAATTGCGCATAATTACAAAGACTACTCCCAAGCCATTGGATCTCACTTCCAACGGTGTAAAAACTCGTATCACCATAACATCTAAGCTGCGGGGTGGATGTGATATTCTATGCCGCTGTCATTTTTGTTCGTAAACTTGAAAAATACGTGTAACTCGTGTCATTACTTGTCTAACCGTGCAAAGTGTTTGTTCAAAAAACCATCCTACACTGAAATATCAGAACAACACACGGGGGTCCCACTTGTCATTAATCAAATTTGGACCTAAAACTAACAAATCTGAAAGACGAGATTCGAACTGGCAACTTGGACTACAAAGCGTAAGTCGATAGCCTGAAACAACAACGGTTGTTGGCTTTGTCCCTTAACTTGATTTTATACAGTATTACATTGAGTAGAGTAGAGGGAGTGCCTCGTCAACACGTGCATGACCGTCGACTCACTTACTGGTGGGTCCCAGGTCTGCGATCTCAATCTCTCTTCTCTCCATCGTCTAACCTTTGCACGAGCACACACAAAGAGTGGCGCTAGCTTGCCGTGGTGTTATTACAACTAAAAAAAGCTTGGAAAATAGAAGAATCGCCTAGAACTAGAGACGTTCTAGCTGGTTGAGACGTAGCTAACCACATCTATCCTCCGTGCCTTATTTGCATGATGAAGTTGTGCGGCTAGTGGGGTGTTTTCGACCGACTGCCTGGGTACCGAGGTCGAACCATAGGTACTATGCCTGATACAGTATATTTTTACACGCACATTTTTCCTCCGTGCCGAGACATGGCACACCCTACCGCGCGGTTTCGGGGTCCTCCCGGGTGGTGCACGCATATATTCTTCCTTACATGGGACGCCCTACCGCGCGTTTTCTGGGTCCTCCTCGGTCGTAGCGCGGAAACAAGTAAATGAGTCGTCAAATCATGAAAGACCACCTTTCCCACCAAGTACATCAGTGAAGCACGGTGCACTACAAGAAATATGTCAACTAGTGACCTTCTGTCAATGACCCTGGAAGAATTGGTCATAGATCTATGACCATTTGAGACCAATTGGTCAAAAGCTGTTCGGGGGCCTCCAAACCCTAAACCATTGCGACCATTTTGGTCAGAAAGGTCATAATTTCCTTACACGAAATGGTCATAAAGCAAACAGTGCTGGTCGGCTGCCTTATTTCTAGCTGATCATGACCAATATAGATGGTCATAACCTTGTAAATTGTGGTGGGTTGCCATGACTAGGCGCCGCCTCATCAGTTTTGCCTATGTGTCATGTCCATGTGGCAGTTTTTGCCCTAGGTTGTGAAGCAACCTATATTTCTATCATTCCCAAAATTCCCAAAAAAATCTCATAAATTCGTTGGATCATATCTTCATCAAATATGCAAAAAACCTTCCTTGCCTAGTTCAAAAATAATTCAAAAATATTCATTTTCCTATTCTGTTCAGAAAAACACTTTGTGAAGGAAGTACCACTTTGGCATGTCCAAATGTTATCCATTTTCTACAATGCTTTCCTATACCCAAATAACCATCCTCCACCAAATGCCACCTCAATCCGTTCAATATTTTGAGCCCAGCTTCAACATTCGTATTTATGTCCAGTGTGGTACTTTGCAAAGCAAGTACCACCTAGGGTCCTCCTTTTGAGCTGAAAATTTGTGAAGACGGTCTTCTTAGTAACTGATCATCCTCAGCCAAAGCTCACGCACATTAGCCACGTGCATTTCCCGTACCGCTAATCAAACACTTGGCTGCTTATTCATGTTTGACAATCGATCGGTCTCCTCGTGAGAATCTTATGTTGTGATTTTCATCCTAGCACCTACCTTGGGAGTTCCCAACCCAATAGACATGCCTAGTCCACCCATAACACATGGCAATGCCACGGTCACGCGATGACCACACGGTGGGCATGCTAGTTTACGAGCTCTAGAGTTGGTGCCCTCGGCCACCGTACAAACCTCGACGTATCGCCACCAAACCATGTATTTACAAACCTCGACGTATCGCCACCAAACCATGTATTTATGATTAAATAAGTACTTATGTAACTAGAAATGATTTTTGGAAAAAATAAATAGCAAACTATGAGGCAGCTGCAGTTCAAATTTGACCCGCTTCCTACTAAATCGGCGGGAATTTGTCTTTTTCACCAAAGGTGGATCAAAACTTTTGACACCCAACCATTTTGTCAATTGTGCATTATATATGGCCTAGTATTTTATAAAATTGATTAGGTCCAATTTTGCAACAAATATATGGTAGGTCCTTCACAAAAAAACTCATTTCAGGCACTCAGAAAATGGAAAATGAATTTTCCATGCAAAGAAAATGAAAACTTCCTTAGGAAAAACTGTTTGCCATTCCAAGATGCACCCTTGTGCACAATATGATATTATTTAAACAAACTATGCCATGAATGTGGCCATAAGATTGATCATTTAGCTTGAAAACCATGAATCTTCACGCATGACAGCTCATTTCTGAGAACACTTTTTTAAAATAATTTCTGTATTACAAGTTTATTATTTTTCGTGGAAACTTGGTCACATATAATGACACAATCCTAAGGTTTTCCATTTTTTGATTTTTTTTGAATTTTTTATGCCCGTTTCAAAATGCGTTCAAAACAGTGGGCTTGACCGTTCCTAGCTAGTGGTTGAATCTTGGAAAACTTTTGATGTTTCTCTGATCAAATAGATACTTATGTACCTAGAAATGATTTTTGAAAAAAATAAAGAGCAAACTATGAGGTAGCTGCAGTTCAAATTTGACTCGCTTCCACCTGAATCAGCGGGAATTTGTCTTTTTCACCGGAGGTGGATCAAAACTTTTTACACCCAACCATTCTGTCAATTGTGCATTAAATATGGCCTAGTATTTTAGAAAAATGATTTGGTCCAATTTTGCAACAATTATTTGGTAGGTTCTTCACAAAAAAACCTCACTTGGGGCACTCGAGAAATGGAAACTGGATCTTTTGTGCAATGAATGTGAAAACTCCCCAAATCAACATTGTTTGGAATTCCAAGATGCACCCTTGTGCACAATATGAGATTATTTGAACAAACTATTCCATGAATGTGGCCATAAGATTGATCATTTGGCTTGAAAGCCATGAATCTTCCCGCATGACAGCTCATTTCTGAGAACACTTTTTTAAAGTAATTTCCGTATTACAAGATTATTATTTTTCGTGGAAACTTGGTCACATATAATGACACAATGCGAAGGTTTTCCAATTTTTTGTTTTTTTTGAATTTTTTATGCCCGTTTAAAAATGCATTCAGAACGGCGGGCTTGACCGTTCCTAGCTACTGGTTGAATCTTATAATTTTTTTGGTGTTTCTCTGATTAAGTAGATACTTATGTACCTAGAAATGATTTTTTGAAAAAATAAAGAGCAAACTATGAGGTAGCTGCAACTCAAATTTGACCCGCTTCCAACTGAATCGGCGGAAATTTTTCTTTTTCACCAGAGGTGGATCAAAACTTTTTACACCCAACCATTTGGTCAATTGTTCATTAAATATGGCCTAGTATTTTAGAAAAATGATTTGGTCCAATTTTGCAACAATTATTTGGTAGGTTCTTCACAAAAAAACCTCACTTGGGGCACTCGAAAAATGGAAACTGGATCTTTTGTGCAATGAAAGTGAAAACTCCCCAAATCAACATTGTTTGGAATTCCAAGATGCACCCTTGTGCGATATATGAGATCATTTGAACACACTATTCCATGAATGTGGCCATAAGATGGATCATTTGGTTTGAAAGCCATGAATCTTCACGCATGACAGCTCATTTCTGAGAACACTTTTTTAAAATAATTTTCGTATTACAATTTTATTATTTTTCCCGGAAACTTGGTCACATATAATGACACAATGCGAAGGTTTTCCATTTTTTTGATTTTTTTTGAATTTTTTATGCCCGTTTCAAAATGCGTTCAAAACGGCGGGCTTGACCGTTCCTACCTACTGGTTGAATCTTGGAAAACTTTTGATGTTTCCCTGATTAAATAGATACTTATGTACCTAGAAACGATTTTTGAAAAAATTAAAGAGCAAACTATGAGGTAGCTGCAGTTCAAATTTGACCCGCTTCCACCTCAATCGGCGGGAATTTGTCTTTTTCACCGGAGGTGGATCAAAACTTTTTACACCCAACCATTCTGTCAATTGTGCATTAAATATGGCCTAGTATTTTAGAAAAATGATTTGGTCCAATTTTGCAACAAATATTTGGTAGGTTCTTCACAAAAAAACCTCACTTGGGGAACTCGAAAAATGGAAAATGGCTCTTTTGTGCAATGAAAGTGAACCCAAATCAACATTGTTTGGAATTCCAAGATGCACCCTTGTGCACAATATGAGATCATTTGAACAAACTATTCCATGAATGTGGCCATAAGATTGATCATTTCGCTTGAAAGCCATGAATCTTCACGCATGACAGCTCATTTCTGAGAACACTTTTTTAAAGTAATTTCCGTATTACAAGATTATTATTTTTCGTGGAAACTTGGTCACATATAATGACACAATGCGAAGGTTTTCCAATTTTTTGTTTTTTTTGAATTTTTTATGCCCGTTTCAAAATGCATTCAGAACGGCGGGCTTGACCGTTCCTAGCTACTGGTTGAATCTTATAATTTTTTTGGTGTTTCTCTGATTAAGTAGATACTTATGTACCTAGAAATGATTTTTTGAAAAAAAAAGCAAACTATGAGGTAGCTGCAACTCAAATTTGACCCGCTTCCAGCTAAATCAGCGGAAATTTTTCTTTTTCACCAGAGATGGATCAAAACTTTTTACACCCAACCATTTGGTCAATTGTGCATTAAATATGGCCTAGTATTTTAGAAAAATGATTTGGTCCAATGTTGCAACAATTATTTGGTAGGTTCTTCACAAAAAAACCTCACTTGGGGCAATCGAAAAATGGAAAATGACTCTTTTGTGCAATGAAAGTGAAAACTCCCCAAATAAACATTGTTTGGAAATCCAAGATGCACCCTTGTGCGATATATGAGATCATTTGAACAAACTATTCCATGAATGTGGCCATAAGATTGATCATTTGGCTTGAAAGCCATGAATCTTCACGCATGATCACTCATTTCTGAGAACACTTTTTTAAAATAATTTCCGTATTACAAGTTTATTATTTTTCCTGGAAACTTGGTCACATATAATGACACAATGCGAAGGTTTTCCATTTTTTTTGAATTTTTTTGAATTTTTTATGCCTGTTTCAAAATGCGTTCAAAACGGCGGGCTTGACCGTTCCTAGCTACTGGTTGAATCTTGGAAAACTTTTGATGTTTCTCTGATTAAATAGATACTTATGTACCTAGAAATGATTTTTGAAAAAAATAAAGAGCAAACTATGAGGTAGCTGCAGTTCAAATTTGACCCGCTTCCACCTGAATCGGCAGGAATTTGTCTTTTTCACCGGAGGTGGATCAAAACTTTTTACACCCAACCATTTGGTCAATTGTGCATTAAATATGGCCTAGTATTTTAGAAAAATTATTTGGTCCAATTTTGCAACAATTATTTGGTAGGTTCTTCACAAAAAAACCTCACTTGGGGCACTCAAAAAATGGAAAATGGCTCTTTTGTGCAATGAAAGTGAAAACTCCCCAAATCAACATTGTTTGGAATTCCAAGATGCACTGTTGTGCACAATATGAGATCATTTGAACAAACTATTCCATGAATGTGGCCATAAGATTGATCATTTGGCTTGAAAGCCATGAATCTTCACGCATGACAGCTCATTTCCGAGAACACATTTTTAAGATAATTTCCGTATTACAAGATTATTATTTTTCCTAGAAACTTGGTCACATATAATGACACAATGCGAAGTTTTCCAATTTTTTTTTTGAATTTTTTATGCCCGTTTCAAAATGCATTCAGAACGGCGGGCTTGACCGTTCCTAGCTACTGGTTGAATCTTAAATTTTTTTGGTGTTTCTCTGATTAAGTAGATACTTATGTACCTAGAAATGATTTTTTTTAAATAAAGAGCAAACTATGAGGTAGTTGCAACTCAAATTTGACCCGCTTCCAGCTGAATCAGCGGAAATTTTTCTTTTTCACCAGAGGTGGATCAAAACTTTTTACACCCAACCATTTGGTAAATTGTGCATTAAATATGGCCTAGTATTTTAGAAAAATGATTTGGTCCAATTTTGCAATAATTATTTGGTAGGTTCTTCACAAAAAAACCTCACTTCAGGCACTCGAAGAATAAAAAATTAATTTTCCGTGCAAAGAAAATGAAAACTCTCTTAGACAACATTGTTTGGAATTCCAAGATGCACCTCGTGTAAATATTTGATAGCTTCTTCACAAAAAAAATTCATTTTGGACACTCAAAACATAAAAATTAAAATGCTGACATGATTTTACACTTTATTTTTATTTGACCACGACCAATTTTGAATGGTCACAACGTCCAATACTAAATGTTTGTGCAGTAAACATTATATGCAAGATTGTTACTGCCATGCATGCACATTATACATTTTGTTCTTCTCTATCTATGCTTACAAGTCAGGTTGTTTTTGTGGCATCCAGGGGCACAATGCTGGTGCTGGTAGGCAAGCTAGCAGCCATGGATTCGTGAACTGGCTTTGATGTGTACTTGGTTGTCGGGGTTGGATGAGGATGACGGCAACAAGGTGAGACCATCGTGATCAACCCTCCTACTTCCTTCTCGTGATTCCCTAACTGCTCAACATGTTGATCTGTTCTGAACATCTGAAGCTTGCTGTGTGCAGGGTGACTAGTGATGTTCAGTGTTTATTGTGTGTGTTTTCTACACACACACATGGCCTTACGTTTCAATCTCCTTTGCTGCTTACTGACAGAGTACTACACACGTACAGTAGTTGAGTTGATAGAGGCAAAGGTGCCCCGTCTTTCGATGAGATGATGGATTTCGCTTTGGTGGAAATCGACTTTGACGATCCGACTACGAACGTGCGTGGACGTCACGCCTTAGCAATCGCTAAACCAACTCCGAGAGGTTATTGACCACGCCGGAGCACGATCAACCTGACCACGAGGGTCTGTTTCCTGCGAGCAAATGAAGAACAAGCAAGAAACTGAGATTGCAATCTGGATATTGCGAATATAAGATGAAAGCTTTATTGATCAAGGTGGGGTTCTGTGACGCCTTTGTCTGGTCGTTGAACACAAACGAAGTACGCGAAGTTGCAGCTATGGTGAACTTTAATCTAAACAAAACCCAAAGTCTAAACGGTGCCTTAAGGGCTGTATATATGGAGGAAGAGAGGGGAATTTCGTGGCCCTTGGAGGAGGGGTCCGAAATCAACCCTATCTCTTGTTTCCCCACACATACGGACTCTAGAAATAGCCTATACTTATGTACTTCGAAATTACAAGGGCCTGGCCCAATAATAAGGTGACGCAACACCTAGAATAGCCTCGGGACGAAATTTATGAAGTGGCATCTTGTATATTTCGTCCAAGGCTTCATGCACCCATTATGGTGGCTTCAAAGTCCTGAAATCATCACTTGTAACTCCGTTCTTGTTCCCCTTGCGCATGGCATCATCTCCATGCTTGTTCTTGCTCCAATGTTCATCCTTCTCCAAGCTAGGCCCTTCATTTGTAAGCAAAACAAATGTATCCAATTTAGGCAACATCATATTCTCATGAACATTAGAATCATTACCAAGAAACGAAAGTACCTGATAATTTAATTGGCATGCGCGAGCTCTAGTAATTGGTCCCGTATATGTAGAAGTAGGGGCTGTGGGTGTAACAATGGTATTGATGTCCTCATCATCCTCCCCTTCTTGAAATGAAGTCGTCCTCGACGGAAGCTCATCTTCCTCACCCAAATAAGGCTTCAAATCTGCAATGTTAAAAATGGGACTAACCCCAAAATCTGCATGCAGCTCAAGTTTATATGCATTATCATTTAACAGCTCAAGAGGTGCAGCAATGGTGCTGAAATCTCTCACAAAACGCCTATAGAATCCAGCAAGGCCAAGAAAATTCCTCACTTGTGTGACCGTTTTGGGCTGCGGCCAACTCTCAATAGCTTCAATCTTGGCTTTATCAACTTCAATTCCCAGTTGAGTAACAACATAGCCAAGAAAAGACACTCGGTCGGTGCAAAAGGTGCACTTCCCAAGGTTACCAAATAAACGTGCATCACGTAGAGCAATAAAAACAGCACGTAAATGCTCCAAATGTTCCTCCAAAGTTCTGCTACAAATCAATATGTCATCAAAGTAAACTACCACAAATCGTCCAATGAAAGCACGTAAAACTTCGTTCATTAATCTCATGAAAGTACTAGGTGCATTAGTTAACCCAAAAGGCATGACTAACCACTCATATAATCCAAACTTAGTTTTAAATGCTGTTTTCCATTCATCCCCCAATTTCATACGAATTTGATGGTATCCACTACGCAAATCAACTTTGGAGAATATTGTAGAGCCATTCAATTCATCAAGCATATCATCTAGCCTAGGAATAGGATGACGGTAACGAATAGTAATATTATTAATGCCTCTACAATCAACACACATACGTGATGTACCATCCTTTTTCGGCACTAGAATAATAGGAACAGCACAAGGACTAAGGAATTCGCGTATATAACCTTTGTCGAGAAGCTCTTGTACTTGACGCATAATCTCCTTCGTCTCCTCTGGATTGGTACGGTATGGCACACGGTTTGGCAGTGAAGCACCGGGAATTAAGTCAATCTGATGCTCAATCCCTCGAATAGGCGGTAATCCCGGTGGCACGTCTTGTGGAAAGACGCCAGCGAACTCCTGCAAAATGTTAGTGACAGCAGGAGGCAAAGAGGAAGGCACGTCCTCGAATGAAAATAATGCCTCTTTGCACACAAAAGCATAGCAAACAGATTTGCTGAAATCTAGCTCATCAATATCAGATTTGGTGGCAAATAAACATGCACTTTTCAATTTAATTTCAGAAAGAACACTAGATGGTTTATTATTAGGCTTCATTTGTTGCTCAAATTCTTTTGCCACAATCTGATTTTCACTCTTATTCTTCTCCTGTTTTGCTTTATTAGCTCTATTAATATCATCTTTCAAAATGGAATCAGGAGTCATAGGAAGCAAAGTAATATTTTTATCCTTATGAACAAGAGTATACTGATTGTTTCTACCATGGTGTACAGATTTTTTATCAAATTGCCATGGTCTACCAAGTAATAAGGAACATGCTTGCATAGGCACCACATCACAATCAACATAATCAGCATATGTAGAGATACTAAAATGCACAAGAACAGTACGTGTTACCTTAACTTTGCCGTTGTTGTTGAACCATTGGATGTAGTAAGGATGTGGATGTGGTCTTGTGTTGAGAGAAAGCTTCTCCACCATCTCCATGCTAGCCAAGTTGTTGCAGTTCCCTCCGTCTGTGATGACCCGCACAGAACGTTCCTTCACAACTCCCTTGGTATGGAACAAATTGTGCCTCTGATTTTGCTCAGCTTGTGTGACCTGCACACTCAAAACACGTTGAGCAACTAAACATTCATACCTGTCAGCGTCTTCAGGAGCCATGTATTGCGTCTCATGATCAGAATCATCTCCACCATGTTCTTCACGTGTAATAAGAGCCAAAGTCTCCTCATCATAGTCACTAGCGGACTCATACCCACCATCCCCAGTAGCAATCATCACACGCTGAGATTTGCATTCTCGCGCATAATGACCTCTTCCTTTACAACGACGACAAATAATATCACTTGTGTGCCCTGTTGATGCCATGGAAGAAGAAGAGCTCTGTGTAGGTCCGGCAGGTGCGCTCTTGGCAGATAGTGGTGGTTGTGCCTGCTTTCTTGTATCACGGCTGGAGGTGGCACTTGATGGAGGTGCTGGTGTAGTGGAAGTAGAAGATGCACGCGGTGTCCATGAGGAAGGTCGACCTGCAGAAAAGTTAGTGCGTGCCATTGCTTGTCGATCCTGCACTTCACGTTCAGCTTTACAAGCAAGATGGAATAAACGAGTGATATTAGTATACTCCTTATAGTCTAGAATGGTCTGAATCTCTCTATTTAATCCACCCGTAAAACGTGCAAGCATAGCTTCATTCTCCTCAACAATACCACATCTAATCATGCCAGTTTGTAATTCCTGATAATATTCTTCTACAGAATTTTTTCCTTGTCTTAAACGCTGCAATTTTTGAAGCAATTCACGTTGATAATATGGTGGAACCCAACGAGTACGCATAGCAGTTTTCAAAGCAGCCCAAGTAGAGGGAATAGGATATAATCTACAATGTTCAGACCACCATACACATGCAAAACTAGTGAAAGCACAAACAGCAGCAGCAACCCGTCTCTCCTTAGGATATTGTAAACATGTAAATCGTTGTTCAGTTTCTAACTCCCAAGTAAGATATATATCAGGAACATATCTACCCTCAAATGGTGGAATATTCAATTTCAGTTTAGGAATATGGACATCATCTCGTACCCGAGGTGGTGGTGCAGGCCTACCATTACGAATATATACCTGAGGTCGACCTGCTGGTGGCTGCACGTAGTTTGGATTTTGATCAACCTCATCCTCATAATCGCCTGCATACTCATCATCCTCCTGGGTACCAGCAGCAGGAGTAGCACGAGCCAAAGAAGCATCAACAACAGGAACAGCAGCACCAGAAGTTTGGCCATCCTCAATACGAACATGCTTCGCTCGTCCATACTGATTCGGAAGGAGGCGTTATTGTTGTTGTTGCAGAGGTGCGATAGGTGCAGCCGGCAGTGGTGGTGGAGAACGCGCGAGCAATTCATTTAACTTGCTATCAAACTTTGTTTTGAACGTCTTCTCAATGCCATCTATCTTCTCCATGGCCTCGTCAAATCTGTTGAGCACATCTTGCACCTGTCCACTCATCATTTGCTGAAATTTATCATGTAGCTGTTTGTTCGTCAGGTTCTCCCAATCAGTCTCATCGGCTTGTGATCCTACCATGGTTAGCAGTAAATAGAAACACACAAGAATATGATCCTACAGACTACTAAGAAGTGGTGGTGGTGTATCACAAACCCGTCAAGCAAATCTCAAATTCTTACCAGTTCTTACCCAGCGGCAGGTGGTGATCAGCAACCGTTGTAGTCAAAACTCTCAAAGCTTTGATAGAGTGATTACCAGGGAGATTCAAACGCACGATGTAGATGTATGTGGAGCTGGGAAGGCTTATAATATGGTAGCAAAAAAAAAGGATCAGCAATAATCAATTCAGAGATGCAAAGTTGAATAAACGCTCAATGACGGTACTGTACTGGTCCTAGGCTAGACTGTACTGGAGACGCGAGCCTAGAACACTAACAAAATCACGGCGCTGCACGTAAACAAGGGAAAAGCACACTCTAGATTTTTTTTTCGCTCTTTTTTTGCGCTGCTTTTTTTTGCGCTGTTTTTTTTTGTGAAAAATCACTATAATGGCGAGTGTCTCAAAACACTTCCCAGGTCAAACTGACAAGATGGGCACGAAATTTTTGTGACCAATTTTTTTTCCGACTGCCCGGACCCAAAAACTGGAAACGGGTCAAAAAACTTTCTATAACGGCGACTGTCTCAATACGCTTAGAAACACCTAAAAATAGGATAGCCAGAAATTTTTTCGATAAGTGCGTTTTCGAAAAATTTTGGGCCTAAACGGAGGGTGGTTTCCAGACTCTTTTTTTTTTCCGAAACCTACTCCGTCAAGGAAACACGAATCGGAATCTAGATGGATCTCGAAAACAAACCTAATATGACAAGAACTCGGATTGGTGGTGGATATATGGTGGTAGATGGCAGCGGTGGTGGTATATGAGAGCGGTGGTGGTATATGGATACGGATTCAAAGCGGTGGCGGATAAGCGGTGGTGGTAGATGGTAGGGGCGATGATGATGGTGCGGTGGCGGCTTGACAACTTATGACCAGAACTCGAAACTCTAAAAGACTAGACTCTAAGACCAGCAACTAGACACGACGATGCAACCGCAAATTCAACAAAGCAAAACCCTAAAAAGATTATGCAATGGCTCAGACTGGTTCGGATATGATGAACTAACCCTAATTATTTTTTTGTGGCTTTTTCGTGGACTATAGGTATGAAGAAAAGACTCGATCTAAACTATGAAAAACTGTAAAATCTCACCGAGCAACCTGGAAATCTGATACCACTTGATAGAGGCAAAGGTGTCCTGTCTTTCGATGAGATGATAGATTTCGCTTTGGTGGAAGTCGACTTTGATGATCCGACTACGAACGTGCGTGGACGTCGCGCCTTAGCAATCGCTAAACCAACTCCGAGAGGTTATTGACCACGCCGGAGCACGATCAACCTGACCACGAGGGTCTGTTTCCTGCGAGCAAATGAAGAACAAGCAAGAAACTGAGATTGCAATCTGGATATTGCGAATATAAGATGAAAGCTTTATTGATCAAGGTGGGGTTCTGTGACGCCTTTGTCTGGTCGTTGAACACAAACGAAGTACGCGAAGTTGCAGCTATGGCGAACTTTAATCTAAACAAAACCGAAAGTCTAAACGGTGCCCTAAGGGCTGTATATATGGAGGAAGAGGGGGGAATTTCGTGGCCCTTGGTGGAGGGGTCCGAAATCAACCCTATCTCTTATTTCCCCCACACATACGGACTCTAGAAAGAGCCTATACTTATGTACTTTGAAATTACAAGGGCCTGGCCCAATAATAAGGTGATGCAGCACCTAGAATAGCCTCGGGATGAAATTTATGAAGTGGCATCTTGTATATTTCGTCCAAGGCTTCATGCACCCATTATGGTGGCTTCAAAGTCCTGAAATCATCACTTGTAACTCCGTTCTTGTTCCCCTTGCGCATGGCATCATCTCCATGCGTGTTCTTGCTCCAATGTTCATCCTTCTCCAAGCTAGGCCCTTCATTTGTAAACAAAACAAATGTATCCAATTTAGGCAGCATCATATTCTCATGAACATTAGAATCATTACCAAGAAACGAAAGTACCTGATAATTTAATTGGCGTGCGCGAGCTCTAGTAATTGGTCCCGTATATGTAGCAGTAGGGGCTGTGGGTGTAACAATGGTATTGATGTCCTCATCATGAGTAGTAGTGTGTAGGGACTCTTGAGGAAAGTTTACGTACTTAAACATTATGCTTAAAATAAAAGTTGTAATCCCCTTGTAGTAGTATGTTTATGAATGGCTGCATGAAATGATTGTCCAGTACTTCAAATATTTGAATCGGGGTGAATGTAATCACTTGCTGCATCCTATTTGATTGACCGGAGATGCTAATAGGAAAGCAAAGCAAATAGGAAAAGTATGTGCTGCTACTTTTGCTTATCCTCTGCACACAAGTAAAGCGGAGCATCCTATTTTGATTTCTTCATTCATGATGCATAAAATTCCGGTATTGTGTTCATATAGCTAATCTGCTGGTGTTGTGCATAAAATTCCAGGATCTTTGCGTGTAAGTTCTGGCTGTAGTGCCTATCTTTAGTAAGATTAAATTGCTACTATTACTGATGAATGGTTGAGTTCTACTATTACTGATGAATGGTCCTGTAGTGTTTAAAACTGGTAATTATGATGCATTGGTCGTCCATATGGCCTTCTTTTTTAATGCATATATATGATGTATTTGATAGGCCTTGATCTCAACCTCTCAAGTTTATGTTCCCTGGTGTGTAGTTAACTTGTCATTTTTCTTGGCAGGCGTGTAATGAATTTATTAGAATTTTTCTCCTATTGCCATGTACAGTATGTAGCAAAAAGGTCTATATTACTGAGGATGTATAATGTAGAAGTATAGAAACCATAAATTCAAGCTTCTGCTGTAGCATGCTCAATATATATTGTTATAGAATAGTGTTCTACAAAAGGTTGAAACACCATGGTCTCAGTCATTTGTAGGAAGTAGAAACACTAAGGATGACATGCACTTCACCGTTTCATTCGTTTTTTCCAATTTAATTTTGTGGATAGTAAATTTGCGATTGTATGCCCTTTGTGAAAAAATTGCATTTTACGTTTCCGTGCCCTGTAATGCTGAAGCATGGTTCTCTGATATTCTGCACCACTGAAAGGCTGTTATCTTGTATAAATTTGGCTTTTGGAAGGTAATCCTTTTCCCTGCCATGTTCGGATGCATCACTCTGATGCTGATGAAGGGTGAGATCTTGGTCGACACTATGGAGAAGACCCTGAAGCCTGGTGTGTTCCTCAAATCGGGACTGATAGAAACCGAAGGGCCACTCGAAGCTGTCAAAGGGCACTTGTAGAGCTTGTGGTTGTGATTACACTTGTAGAGACTTGTATAGCTTGTGGCTGTGATTACCATTGTATCTAAGTTATATGATGTAACAGACTTATTTTGGCTGTTATTTCAAGTATTATCTTATTTGAAGTATTATCTGTGCTTTCTGGTTGTTTTGATTTGAATATTGGTTATTTATTTACCGGTGAATTGAAAATATGGACCCACATATTAGAACATGACAATCGGGACCCATTTGAGTACTGGACCCATCTCCTAGAAAAATACGAACCGTTGAGCCAGAAAGGCCTCGACCCAAAAACAAAAAAGGTTGAAATATTAGGCCAGGCCCATGTAGCAGACCGGAATGACAAAAAAAATGATAACTAAAAAGGCTGAATTATTGGGCTCAGCCCATATAGACACTGAATTGGACCGGGCTGAATCTTGTGCCACATCAGCTTGCCACGCTGGATGCCTACCTGGCCTGGAGAGGTTGCTAGTGACCAAAACGCCACACTAGACGTACTTTGGTCATAAACGTCTACGACCATTCTAGAAGAAAGGTCGCTATAGTCAGTTTACGACCGCCAGCTTTTGACCTTATGTTTTTGGTCACAAAAAGGTCACTAATTGAAAACAGTGACCATTTAGTGACCAATAGCGCTGGTCACAAGTTGACATATTTCTTGTAGTTGTGGCTAGCTAGTTGGGCTAGTTCGACCGATTAGCTAGGGCGCCACCACATTTGTTTTTTCACCCCATTTTTTATCTACTTGCCGGCAGGTAAATTTAAATATCCACCACAACGTTGCTCTGGTGTTTGGGTGCGGTAGGATTTTTAATTTTTGATTGCCGGGAGCAGGTGCGGCAGCAATTAGTCACGACGACTCCGCCTGTAAAACCCACTGCTCCCTAATGTGAGAAGTAGTCGACTGGTGTTTTACCATGGTGAAAACCAAAAGATTCCCCGCTCCTCGGCTGGCTCCCTCCGCATTCCCATAGATTGCATTGCCTTTCAGCTGTTTTGCCTCCTTTGCTTCCTCTCCCCATTGCTTCTAACCTGGTGCCATGGCGGCGCAGCAGATAACGGAGTGCAAGGTGAGGCGCCTGACACAGGAGCTGCATGCTAAGGATGCGGAGCTCAGGGCCAAGGACGTGGAGCTCAGTGAGCTCAAGGAGGAGAGGAGTGCCATGCTCCTCCGTTATGTGCGGGAGTTCACGGAGCTTCAAAAGCGGCAGGCGTCCACCACAAAGATGCTCAACGCATCGGCGGCATTGCTGCAGAAAGTGGGAGATACGATAGGCCGTCAGGGGAGCGGGCTGGAGCGCGAGCGGGCCGATCGTGACGAGGTCCAGGATCACCTCAGCCACTTGGTGAACCAAGTTGCCACGCATGCTGCGGCTGCACGATGCCTACCATCATGCCAGCGCGACGATGGCGGCCGTCGGGCTGAACCTGTTCGACAACCCGGTCGACTTCAACGAGCTGCGGCTTCCTGACCTAGTCTCCTTCTTCACCTATATCTTCGAGGAGCTGAGCCGTCTCCGTGCGATGGTGGGGGCTGAGCTAGACAAGGAGGGGTTGGGGGCTGCTGTCGCCGTTGCCAGGCGAATCCTTTCAGGGCTCCGTCACCAGAATCCATTCGTGCCATTGGACGCCGTCTTTGACGAGCTGGCTCCCGTCGATGGGACCCGGCTCTGCAGGCAGTTGCACCCTGCATCATGAACGTCATGCGCCTCGAGAAGCAGAGGGACTTCAGTGGTGTTTAGGCGCCCTCTGCATGGGCATGTCCATGTCTCGGTGCAACATGACTATTGGATCAAACTCAGACGCTGCAGATCAGTCATTGTAGCACAAAGCGTGTGGGTGTGTTTGGTTGCATTCTCATCTCAATATAGTTGTTTCCTCTTCGTGTATTTTTGTTAACCTACTAGTGTGGACTCATGCACCCTTCATGCACTCTGCCAAACACCCAAAAGTGGATCGAGAAGGGAACTTTTGCTCCCATCTCGTGCACCCTTCTTACGCCCTGCCTAACACTATTCGTGCTTCATATGGTTCATGTTTCATGGAGTACTATAGCACCGTACTCTCCGTGCACTATAGACCTAGTTCTGTTAACATTGATCTCACCGTTCATTCTCGACCAGACAGTCGAAAAAGCGGTACTATGTTACATATAGTTGACATGCGCACAACATCATTTGTTATCGTCATATCTTACTACACTAGCAACAAGATTATGTAGTACTGACGTATGAACCACTGCACATGCCTAGTAGTAGGAGCACCGTGTATGTTCAAGTGGCTGTCGTGTTTCACACTCCTCTGTCGTAAGAGTGGAAACGCTTGCTGTAATCATTTTTTTCTTCAGAAAAACAGTGGACATGCTCTACCGTGCGGATCCTCCTCCAGCCATGCACTAAATTACTCACTTTCACTGACGTGTGGGACAGCCAGCACCTGGGTCCACCAGCCATGCACTAAATTACTCCGTAGTAGAGTGATGGTAGACTACCCCGATCGAAGCGCCACAGTAATGCCCAATGAGCCGTCAAATCACAAAACCCACTCCTTTCTAGTAGTAAGTTGGACGGACGAAGCAACCATCATTTCACTCTTCTCTCTCAGCTTCTTTTCTTGAAGAAAACCCCCACTCGCTTCGCTTCTCCCTCATCTAGTTCCTCCTTTCACTCTTCTCTCTCAGCTTCCTCTCCTGGATGGACGCTGGAGCACCGGCCGACATGATGTCTTTGGCTCTGGCCAAAACCGTCGAGGCTCATGGTACGAAGAAGTGCAAGCACCCCACTGAGACTACCGCAGACAAGCTCAAAACCATCGCCCTCTACAAGCCCCCCTCTCCAGGATCCCTCATTAAGCAAGTCCAGGTAATGTCTCTTGTTGACGATCTTTTTCTCGATCTTGATCGTGTTTTTTCATCTAACACGCAGTACTAGTACTGGTAGTACTAGTTTCTGGGTGATCTTGCATGTGATTTTAGTGTGCCAAATGATGGTTCTAAATTCCTCTTTTGACCAAAACATGCGAGACGTTGACACTGATTTCTTATAGATTACTTTCAACTACTCCCTCTGTCCCAAATTTCTTGTCTTAGATTTGTCTAGATGCGGATGTATGATACATCCGCATCTAGACAAATCTAAGACAAGAATTTTGGGACGGAGGGAGTACTTTATGAACATCAATGCTACCTTTGAAGAGGGTATATTTTCCTCAGTAACTTATGTTATGAATATTGCAAGTAATCCCTCTGCTCTCATGCCTTTGAAGACATGTTCTAGTTTCTTTGTTCACTCATTTCTGTGCGTATATGTAGTCATATATGGAGTATAATATCAAAAATCATCTTATATTTCTGAACGGAGGTAGTAATAAAATATGGTTTCTGTTTTAATTAGAACTAGGTCCGTGGTGGAGATGAAGTTCTCAAAGTCATGCCGTGTGAGCTGGAAGACCTGGGGATGAGTTCTACTGCTAAACTATCCAGCTGCTGTGTCCTTGTCACCATGTGTCCTGAACTAGTGTTTTCCTGTAGCATTGTTGTTAGGCGTGCTCTCGAGGCTGTACTTGACAACAACAATTTCCTGGATGTGCCTTCGATTACGAAGGGTGTGGTTCTTGTAAAGCTTCCCAACAAATCTAATGCGGCCTGTCTTCATCATCATGTTTATGAGTGGAAAGACCACTCTGTTAGGTTCTCCAAGGTTGACGAGATGGTGATGGTGCATGTAGACATCTCTCACGAAGTCCATGGCCTAGTCAGTTATGCGGGGTTCATCCCGTAGGTCTATGGCAAGAAATAGTCTGCAGAGTTTAATTAGTGCAACTTTTCTTGTCTGTAGTAAGTACTATTGTTCAGTACTTGATTTGTGTTTGTGAACCCTGTATTGTTTATTAGTACTGCCGCTTTTGGTGTGTGGTCAGTCCTGCGAACGGTCTATGTTAATGTCTGTCCACTCAATTTAGTCTGTATATTTTGAAGTATCCAGATCATCTTTTTTGTGAGGACGGTTTATCAATTATGGTTACACTCTAATATCTGTATGCATTGCAGGGGTTATCACACCCACCAGGATTTCCAGTCCCATGGATGTTCGGTCCATATGATTTGTCACGACCTTTGGACTGTCCTGCTTGTGGGAGTAGGCGGGGCCCCTGCATGCCACCCGTAGTTGGACGATCAATCTTCTGTTTGGTACTTCAACATAGTGATTTCCTGGTAAGGATTCACTCGTGTCACATCAAGTAAATCTTATTGATTTACTGTCTAAATCTTATTGGTTTAATTTCATGTTTTCTTTCTTTTCCTGCAATTTTACGGTGCAGGTTTTGCCATGTGACATTCATCACAGAATAAACCGTTTGGTTTGCTCTACGATGGCTATTTTTGCAAGTTTCACTTCTTATGTCGTGTTAGTAACGAAGGCACTGTCCATCACTTATATTACGGGAAAAAATTGGATCAGTCTGTTGTCTGAGTACAAGCTGAATCCCTATGATGAACTGCAGTTTGGTTTAACAAAAACGCTACAATTAGTCCTTCTCGCGTTTAAAAGAAATTAAGAAAAAAGCTGGATCACGGTCACGGATCCTAGTCAAGTTAGAAAGCTGATCATAGCAGACCAGACATGATCACCGCTGTCTCGCACATCGGTACCACCTTCAGCAATGGATCGAGCATCGGCAGTTGCTCTAGCACTGACAGTGGCAACAACTCAGTCTGATTCAGCTGAGGATTGGGCACCAACCGCGTCAGCGGATCAGTCTGATCTACCGGAGGATCGGGCATCGACACCGACACCTGCTCCGACACCGGCACCAGCTCGACAAGGAGCACCATCTCCGGCAGCAGCAGCGGCTTCGGCACTTGCACCAACACTTGCACTTGCATCTGCTCCGGCCTGTGCAGCGGCAACAGAACGAGCAGTTGCACCGGCAACAGACTGGGCTGCAGTTCGCACTTCATATACCAAAGTTCTTACAAAAACCGACATGTCCATCTTCTTGGTAAGAATTGGCCGCCTAAGTGCTTCGTTCTTTTTTTCTTTCTGTGTTGTTTCACATGATTCACTGTGTTGATCTAACTATTTGGGTATGTCTTCTTGTTTGCAAACAGAGTATTCCTAGATCAACGAGGGAGTCGTTCAACAATATGGGCGGCCGCGGCCAAGTTTCTCTTACCATGTGCAACCTTGGTGTGAATGAACCTGCTCAATATACCATAAGTACAAAGGATGGTCGCATGATGATTGATGCTAAAGGATGGTCAAGGTTCAAATCTAAATCATATCTTGCGGTAGGGGATGATGTCAAAATCGAACTTTCTTGGCAAGGAGAGCTGGTCCAAATCAACTTTGAAATTCTTCAGTAGCAGCACGCAACTGCCGACCTGATCTATCCTCCGAGAGATTTTGATGTAATAATCTGGCATGGTGAAACAAGTGTCCTGTGTGTATAAGTAGTACTACAGTATTATTTATCACATGGTATATCATTGATAGAATTGCAACTCTCATTGCTGGTTAGGAACTGTCGTTCGATTTCATTCCAACAGCTGTCGTGCTTTATTCAATTTTGTGTATTCGCCTTGCGACAACATCTAAAACTAGTGTCGTACCGATCGCTTGCAATATGAAAAGCACTGAGGTAGAACACATGGGCTCCCAAACATGCAGGGTTGGCCTGCGGCCCAAAGTCCAGAACCGTGAGCCTGTCTGAGTATTATATTCTCAGCTGAACCCCCATAAAAAAAGCTGAACCCCCATAATGCCCGTGCGTTGCACGTAACATCAAGATGCATTAGTATGAGTATTTTATCTTGTGAGAGAAAAGGATGAACGAGGGAAGGCCTTATTTGCAAATGTGGAGAGGTGTGTGGGTACCTTTTTGCAAAATTGCCATAGTTTCCTTCCTATCCGTCAGATATAAGTCGGACGGCCTATATTGCAGGATGGCAGGCACACCATCATCACCAACTCGTCTATATTGTGTTAAAAACAACTCTGTTTTTTATAATTATATATGTTATATATATTCCCCTTGATTTTTCTTATGTATAAAGTTGTGATATAAAAGATTTATATATTTCTTTACAGAGGGAGTATCTCTCTATCAAAAATATATTTATGTGTAACTAGTTACTCCTGTCTTTCAACTTCCTTACGCTGATATGTGGGGCAACCGACAACGGGGTCCACGTGCCATATGCATAATTTAGAGTGCACAACTGTACTGTAGACACACCCCGGTCGTAGCGCCGCAGTAATGCCCAATGAGCCGTCAAATCACAACCCCCCCTTTCCAGCTTTAGCAGTAAGCTGGACGGACGAAGCGGCAATATTTCATTGTGCCTGAATCCCCTTCTCCCTTATCTGCTTGTTCAGAGAAAAACCCCTCTCGGCGATTGCATAGGGTTTTCTCATGGAGAACCAGGTACGAATTCTTCATCCATCCCCGATAAATCCAAGTCCCTTGGTCGCAGGTAATCCTAGGATGGCAGCCGCCGCCGTTGATGCATTTTTCTTCCTATTGAATCTAGTGTGTTTCATTTGCAGTGCCCAAAGTGCGAGGACCCTACAGGTTTCTGCGCCCTCAGCGAGACGCCACACTTGTTCCTTCTCATCCTAACACATGATTTTAAAATGCGCGTAGTATGTTCCTAGAATCCTCTTTTCTATCCGGGAGGGTGGTGTTTTTTTGAACATGCTGTCGACTAATTTGGAAATTTGGATTGCTATATTTGGATAAAAGGTACTACTAGTACGATGGTCAACACTGACGTGAAGGAGGAAGTTATTTCTAAATTTTGATAGGGAATACATTGTGTTCTCATATTATATTTCCTACAGTGCATTATTTGCTCTGCTAGAACACATGTACTCAAGATGCTCGGCCTTGCCATAACTGAATACACTAGTCTAATGGTCACAGTGAAGACAAGCCATGGATATAAGTTGCGAGTTGGGTCATGAACCAAGAAGATCGCTGCTTTTTTATGACCGAACTTGGATAAACTTTCTCATGTGTTACACACTGAAAGTTGGCGCACAAATGTTGATGGAAATAGCAGAACCTGGTCTCATCTTCACTGCGATCTTCCACCCCTACGTTGTTCCAATTGTTCATCCATGTTAGTTTTGTATCTGGTTCTTGCTTGTTGCATCGATTACTTCTTAATCCACCTATTCTGTCTAACTAATCACAATTTAACTTTAGAAGTAGCAACGAATCTCTCATGATGATGCTACTTCTAACTAATATTTTCTTATAATTGGTGGAACATGTAGGTTTTTTCAGAGTTAAGCAAGCTGCTCGTTTGTTATTCTGTAATAACTCGGCTGATACTGATGGCACTAAAATTTACTGGGATGACATCCACAAGTTCCTACACTTTATTGATCGTCTTGAGGTCCTTGTGGGGCGTTTCAATGGTGGAAGGCCATGTGGGATATGTGTGCCACTGCTGCACTCGTTGAACAGGTCCAACTGTGTCGAGAAACTTATGGTACGAGCTGTTTTCTGTTATATATGTTGTTGATAAACTATTGCTTATACACAGTTTTACAGCTGTGATCTTCTTGAAACAGAAACTGCCCAGTTCTATTGTTCCTATACAGATGCCTGACCATGGTCGGGTCAGACTTGCGCTTGGTCACAACATGATGTTTATGTCGACATACTCCATTCCCCTTGGAGGTGAAAAGGTACTTATTCATGGGTGGTCTCAAATAATGAAGGCCCGTCCATCTTGGAGAATAGGACAGAAGATTATGTTCATGCTTTTCCATGGCTCTAAAGCAAATATCCTGTTTATTGACCACATTGCGAGATGAAGCCGCTTTCAGAAGGTTGTGGATGTGCGGGGTGGTGCCTGGGCCTTGTCCTGGGGCTTGGCGGCCTCACCCTTGGTTAACTGCAGGCAAAGTAGCACTGTTCGAGGCATGCTTTGTACGGTTGAACCTGTATAAGTACTCATACTGCTTTCAGCTTTGGTTGTTAAGTGCCCCTGCTGGTTTCAGTTAAGGTTGTCAAGTACTCCTGCTGCTTTTATAGTCTGTCGTGTTTCTTCAGTCTTGTCATCCACCAGCCGCCAAAACCAAATCAGCGCCGGTGGGGCCGCCTGCTGCCGCCTCCCACGGCTGGCTGTGCCTCAGCACACGCATCGCCACGCCACCGTCTCCTAAATCGTTAACGCCGACGTCCTCCGCGCGCTTTGGTGTGCTCGCCGTGGCGCCGCCCTCTCGCATTGTCAACATGGTCAACAATCAACAGGAATCAGCAGAAGTACGTGGAGAGGATGACAGTAGGGGCCCACCATGTCAGTGTATGGAAAAATAAAATGCTTCCTCCTAGTGTTTTCCTGACATCTGGGACCCGCGACATTGTGATCATATATAGTCAATACACAAGAGAACAACACAAGATCGGCTGACACCTTGGACGTAGCTGCTCGAGCAGTATTTTTTTTGTTATTGTTGAGACGGAGCAGGGTTTGAACTGGGTTGTGGCCCGTCTAGCCCAGGCTTATATTTTATGTTCACCATGTGACCATCCCAGCTATTTTTTCTTTGTGAAAATGAGCCCAGTTTATATTTTCTGAAGAATACCCAATCCAAGCCTACTTATTTTTCTACGCCCTGATGGCCTGCAACTCTGTCAAGATGCCTAATCTTGAAAGTATATGAAATGGTTTGTAAATATAAAAACATATGACAAATTGGCAATTACTTTATAATTTATGATTTTTTTCACATTTTTAGATTCCTATTTCATTGGGCATTAACATAATTAAATATATCTTCAAAGTACTTTAAATCTGGCTCAATATTTCGGTATTAAAAATAGTTTGGAACCCACGGAAATATGCGAAATTGGCCCTGGCCAACCAAAAAAACCACTGCAATAAGTTGCATAAGAAGTTGCAATGAGCTATATATAAATTATTAAAAAAAGACGGAGTGGTCTGACTTGTGGGCCTGTTAAGTTGACACGTATGAAAGATTTTTTTAGTTATTATATACGTCAACAGCGATTCTAGCAAACGTAACCGTTGGATGACAATCCAACGACCGTCGTGTTTCTTCAATCTCTGCTCTTCTTGCTCCAGCCACAAAAGTAGCACCGACGGGACCGCCTGCTCCCGCCTCCCGTGGCCAGCTGTGTTGCCGCGCAGGCCTTAGCGCCCCTACTACTCCCACCGCTGGCCAAGACATCCCTCTACTCACCCACACCCCCTGTTATTCTGCGTAGATGACAGCCTCACACCGCAGCCGAACTAGTGAACCCTCGTACTCCTCTCCGCGCGGGCTTCCACTACCGCGTCTTCCCCGGCTCCGCGTCGTCACCTTCCTAGGCCTCGCCATCATCCACCGCCGTGGTGCTCTCGGCGCGGCATGGTCAATGTGGTCAAGGACCGGCTTCCATCGAAAGAGTACTGTACGTGGAGAGGCTCACAGCTGGGTCCACGACAGCCGCAAGGAAGTGCCTCCTTATTACGCGGAAAATAATTATTCCTCCACCTGACAGCAGGGACCCACCGGATGGGCCAGCAGTATTTCACGAAAAAAATGTTTCCTCCTGACTGCTGGGACCCATCGGATGGGCCACCGTATTTCGTGAAAAAAACATTACCCCCGCTGTCAGCTCGGCCCACCAGAAATGCCTCCTTATTACGCACAAAAAAATGAATACCCCACTGCTAGCTAGGACCCACCTTGGTGGGAGGCTGACTTGTGGGCCTACTAAGTTGATTGGGACTGAGGCCTTTGTCAACTTTAGTCAATATGAACGATTCTAGCTCAAGTGACCATACGTTGTCCATCCAACAGTCGTAGTGCTTCTTCAACCTCTGGTCTTCTTGCTCCAGCCACCCAAAGCAGCGCCGGTCGTGCCGCATGCTCCTGCCTCCCGTGGCCGGATGTGATGCCGCGGAGGCCTCACCGCCCCCTACTACTCCCACCGCTGGCAAGGCCATCCCTCTATTCACCCACACCCCCTGTTATTCTGCGGCGACGGCAGCCTCACACCGCAGCCGAACCAGTGAACCTTCATACTCCTCTACGCATGGGCATCCATTGTCGCATCTTCCCCGGCTCCGCATCATCCCCTTCCTAGGCCTCGTCGTCGTCTACCGCCCTGGTGCTCTCGGCGCAGCATGGTCAACGTGGTCAAGGAACGACTTCCATCGGACGTGGACTATACGTGGAGAGGCTGACAGTTGGGTCCACAAACGCAGCAAGGAAGTGCCTCCTTATTACGCGGAAAATAATGATTCCTCCACCTGACAACAGGGACCCACCAAACGGGCCACTGTATTTCATGAAAAAAAACGTTTCCGCCCTGACTGCTGGGACCCACCAGCTACATCTTCGCACGCAAGGAAATGCGTCCGAGCAAAAAAAACGATTTGCCCCCCTGACTACTGGGACCCACCAGCTACATCTTCGCACGCAAGGAAGTGCGTTCGAAAAAAAACGATTCGCCCCTGACTTCTGGGACCC
>NC_057810.1:404488933-404489847 GCF_018294505.1 Triticum aestivum | reverse complement strand
ACCAGCTACATCTTCGCCAGCAAGGAAGTGCGTCCAGGCAAAAAAATAAAAAATGGATTCGCCCCCCTAACTGCTGGGACCCACCAGCTACATCTTCGCATGCAAGGAAGTGCATCCGGGAAAAAAACAATTCGCCCCCATGACGGCTGGGACCCACCATCTACATCTTCGCACGCAAGGAAGTGCCTGACAGTCGAGACCCACTTGGTCGAAGCGTACGTAGTGTTGTCATTCTGGTCCCGAACGTGTACGTACATACTGGTGGATGTAGAGGCGCGCACGTGTCGTAGTAGAGGCGCGCACGTAGCATGTACACATACGCACCGTGGCCAGTGTGCAAGAGAGAAAATACGGCAATGTACGTACATACGGGCGGGGTCTCGAACGCCTACTCGCGCATACGTACGGCCAGGGCTCGTGTACATGGCTGGGTCGGAACAAAGAAACAACGTTGTCATCGTGTTCATGGGGAGCCAACCGGCTGGGTCGAAACGGAATGCGTCGCCATGTTCATCGGGAGGGCTTGGACGGAATAGGCGATGGAAACGGTGGTTGGCGTACCGCAGAACGGAGGAAACGGCCATGTGTTCGACCAGCCATGTTCGAAACGGGATCTTGTTCATCGGGAGGGGTCTGGCGTACCGCAAAACGGGGGAAACGGACTTGTGTTGGACCTCCTACGGTCGAAACGGGGTCCTGTTGATCAGGAGGGGTGTGGCGTACCGCAAAACGGACGAAACATACTTGTGTTGGACCGCTACGGTCGAAACGTGGGTCCTGTTCATCGGGAGGGGTGTGGCGTACCGCAAAACAGGACTCCATGGGATACTGTTCATCTCCACCATCGACCTCCTCTAGCCTCCACGGGCTACTGTTCATCCACCGCCGACCTCCTCCAGCCTCCACCTGCGACT
>NC_057810.1:404445675-404488712 GCF_018294505.1 Triticum aestivum | reverse complement strand
AGAGACAGCATCGATCAGCTTCAGTTAGTAGCAGTAGCGAAGGAATCGCTCGATCGGGTTCAGTTAACAGCCATCGATCGATCGATCGGGTTCAGTAACGCGTAGCCTGTAGTGCAATCGCTCGGGTTCAGTTAGGCGACGCCTCGCTCGGGTTCAGTTAGATCCCAATGCCTCGCACACACGCGCGTACGTGTACGAGAGAAACGCGCATCGCTCGGCCCACAACCACCCACCATAACCAGAAACACCCTGAAATTTTCCTCGCCCTTGCTTCTACCATGGTTTTTCCGGCATGGACGGCCCAAACAATATCATGCAGCTGCGTCTCCTACCCGCCCAGGACGAAAAGCCCATTTTCTGTCATGATTTTTTGTCATAGAAGTAGGAGCCGGCCACATCTATGATGATACCGGGTTTTGTCACAATTATCATCATAGAAGTGTCATAAGTATGACAGAAAAAAATTCGTTCGGCCCAAAATGCCACGGATGTGTCTTTTCTTTGTAGTGCACCCAAGCGGCCAACCTCAGAGGCGCCAAGCTGGGGGGAGCAATCAGGCAGCACTTCCTGACGGCCTGCCGAGACCTTGGGGGCTTCGGCCTCAGGAGCCACGGGTCGCGTCCCCCCATCGACAACCGCCTCAGGGCGGGCGTCACAAGCTCCGTAGGATGACGCCTGGGGAGCCCCGTGCGATGTCAGCACCACGGCACCGGAGCCTCCTGCCTCAAGCGATGCTTGCCTCCCTGCAGCCGCTCCTGGGGCAAGATCGGTGTTGGTGGCGGGGAAGGGAGCCACGACGACGGGATTCTCATGAGGCCCCACAAGGCCAGCCGGGAGCAACCCCCATTCCTCGAAGTGAGGCATCTGTCTCACGAACTCAGCCCCGCCAGAGCAGAGATAGAGGAGGCTGCCCCATGCTGAATATCACCCGGCGAGGGGTAGCCAGTCAAGACCTCAAGCACCTTCTTCATCATTTCAGGAGCCAGCTCCGTCTCCTGGAGCCTCATGCGGTCCTAGTATCCGGCCAAGGCCCACATCGATCGGGAGTGGTGCTGGAGAGGAGCAACGCGACACTGGAGGAACTCCTTCACCACCCGGGGCGCAGTCACGCCGAGCTCTCTCAACCTCTCAAGTCGGCGCCAAATGAAGGAGAGTCGGGGGCTCACGAGCCTCTCGTGGCCCCAGCCCGGATTGGGGATAGCAGGCAATGTCGGATGTGGGAGCAGGGGCTGGGCACTCCGACATCCACATACAGCCACCGCATCCGGAACCCACTCGTGGAAGGTGGAAGGCCAAAATCGATCCCTGCTACCTCTTGAGCACTGCGTTGGTTTTCCCCGAAGAGGAGAGGATGATGGAGCAAAGTAGTGTAAGTATTTCCCTCAGTTTTTGAGAACCAAGGTATCAATCCAGTAGGAGACCACGCACAAGTCCCTTGTACCTACACAAAACGATAGCAACTCGCAACCAACGCTTAGGGGTTGTCAATCCCTTCATGGTCACTTACGAGGGTGAGATCTGATAGAGATGATAAATAATATTTTTGGTATTTTTGATAGATAGATGCAAAGTAAAAAGTAAGAGGCAAAGTAAAAACAAAGCAAGTAAATAAAGCGATAGAGATTGATATGATGAGAATAGACCCGGGGGCCATAGGTTTCACTAGTGGCTTCTCTCAAGAGCATAAGTATTCTACGGTGGGTGGACAAATTACTGTTGAGAAATTGACAGAATTGAGCATAGTTATGAGTATATCTAGGCAATGATCATGTATATAGGCACCATGTCCAAAACAAGTAGATCGAAACGATTCTGCATCTACTACTATTACTCCACTCATCGACCGCTATCCAGCATGCATCTAGAGTATTAAGTAAAAACAGAGTAACGCCTTAAGCAAGATGACATGATGTAGAGGGATAAATTCATGCAATATGATAAAACCCCATCTTGTTATCCTCGATGGCAACAATACAATACGTGCCTTGCAACCCTTTCTGTCACTGGGTAAGGACACCGCAAGATTGAACCCAAAGCTAAGCACTTCTCCCATTGCAAGAACTACCAATCTAGTTGGCCAAACCAAAAAGGATAATTCGAAGAGACTTGCAAAGATAACTCAATCATACATAAAAGAATTCAGAGAAGAATCAAATATTTTCCATAGATAATACTGGATCATAAACCCAAAATTCATCGATCTCAACAAACACACCACAAAAAGAAGATTACATCGAATAGATCTCCACAAGAGAGGGGGAGAACTTTGTATTGAGATCCAAAAAGAGAGAAGAAGCCATCTAGCTACTAGCTATAGACCCGAAGGTCTGAAGTAAACTACTCACACTTCATCGGATGGGCTATGGTGATGATGTAGAAGCCCTCCATGGTGGATGCCCCCTCCGGCGGAGCTCCGGAACAGGCCCCAAGATGGGATCTCGTGGATACAGAAGGTTGCGGCAGTGGAATTAGGTTTTTGGCCTCTGTTCTAATCGTTTGGGGATACGTAGGTATATATAGGAGGAAGGAGTACGTCGGTGGAGCTTCAAGGGGCCCATGAGGTAGGGGGGCGCGCCCAGGGGGGGCGCCCTCCACCCTCGTGACCGCCTCTGGCACTGCTTGGAGTAGGGTCCAAGTCTCCTGGATCACGTTCGGTTGGAAAATCACGTTCCCGAAGGTTTCATTCCGTTTGGACTCCATTTGATATTCTGTTTCTTCGAAACACTGAAATAGGCAAAAAACAGCAATTCTGGGCTGGGCCTCCGGTTAATAGGTTAGTCCCAAAAGTAATATAAAAGTGGAAAATAAATTCCAATGTAGTCCAAAACAGTAAATAAAGTAGCATGGAGCAATCAAAAATTATAGATACGTTGGAGACATATCAAGCATCCCCAAGCTTAATTCCTGCTCATCCTCGAGTAGGTAAATGATAAAAAAGAATTTTTGATGCGGAGTGATACTTTGGCATAATTTCAATGTAAATCTTCTTAATTGTGATGTGAATATTCAGATTCGTAAGATTCAAGACAAAAGTTCATATTGACACAAAAATAATAATACTTCAAGCATACTAATCAAAGGAATCATGTCTTCTCAAAATAACATGGCAAAAGAAAGTTCATCCCTACAAAATCATATAGTTAGGCTATGCTTCATTTTCGTCACACAAAGATGTTCCCAACTTCTATACCCCCGATGACAAGCCAAGCAATTGTTTCATACTTAAATAATCTCAAACTTTTTCAACCTTCATGCAATACATGAGCGTGAGCCATGGATATAGCACTATGGGTGGAATAGAATATGATGATGGGGATTGTGTGGACAAGACAAGAAAAGGAGAAAGTCTCACATTGACGAGGCTAATCAATGGGCTATGGAGATGCCCATCAATTGATGTCAACATGAGGAGTAGGGATTGCCATGCAACGGATGCACTAGATGTATGAATGCTCAACAAAAGAAAACTAGTGGGTGTGCATCCAACTTGCTTGCTCATGAAGACCTAGGGCATTTGAGGAAGCCCATCGTAGGAATATACAAGCCAAGTTCTATAATGAAAGATTCCCGCTAGTATAAAAAGACAACTTATGAGACTCACTACATGAGGAACAAGGTGCTACTTTGAAGCACAATATATGAGACTCACTACATGAAGAACAAGGTGCTACTTTGAAGCACAAGTGCGGAAAAAGAGATAGTAGCATTGCCCTTTTTATATTTTTTGGGGGCCTTTCTTTTTTTTGGCCTTTCTCTTTTTTTTATTTGGGCAATGCTCTAATAATGATGATCATCACACTTCTATTGATTACAACATAGGGATTACAACTCAAAACTTAGAACAAGATATGACTCTATATGAATGCCTCCGGCGGTGTACCGGGATGGTGCAATGAATCAAGAGTGACATGTATGGAAAATAATGCATGGTGGCTTTGCCACAAATACGATGTCAACTACATGATCATGCAATGGCAATATGACAAAAGTAATGTATGTGACGATGATGATGATGGTGGAAGTTGCATGGCAATATATCTCGGAATGGCTATGGAAATGCCATGATAGGTAGGTATGGTGGCTGATTTGAGGAAGATATAAGGAGGTATATGTGTGATAGAGCGAATCATATCACGGGGTTTGGATGCACCGGCGAAGTTTGCACCAACTCTCAAGGTGAGAAAGGGCAATGCACGGTACCGAAGAGGCTAGCAAAGGCGGAAAGGTGAGAGTGTGTATAATCCATGGACTCAACATTAGTCAAAAGAACTCAAATACTTATTGCAAAAATTTAGAAGTCATCAAAAATCAAGTACTATGTGCATGCTCCTAGGGGGATAGATTGGTAGGAAAAGACCATCGCTCGTCCCCGACCGCCACTCATAAGGATGCACAAGCCAGGTACACTTCATGTTTCAAATTTGTTACACAACTTTAACCATACGTGCATGCTACGGGACTTGCAAACTTCAACACAAGTATTTCTCAAATTCACAATTACTCAACTAGCACGACTTTGATATTGTCACCTCCATATCTCAAAACAATTATCAAGCATCAAACTTATCTTACTATTCAATGCACTCAAAAGAAAGGTTCACATATCTTGAACACCAAGTATATTAACATTAAGCAAATTACCATGCTATTAATGACTCTCAAAATAATCTAATTGAAGCATGAGAGATCAATAGTTTCTTTAAAACAAATCCACCACCGTGCTCTAAAAGCTATAAGTGAAGCACTAGAGCAAAAATTATCACGCTCAAAAGATATAAGTGAAGCACTATGAGCAAAACTATCAAGCTCAAAAGATATAAGTGAAGCACATAGAGTATTCTAACAAATTCCAAATCATATATGGCTCTATCAAAAGATGTGTACAACAATGATGATTGTGGTAGACTAACAAGCAAATACACAAATAATACAAGACGCTCCAAGCAAAACACATATCATGTGGTGAATAAAAATATAGCTCCAACTAAATTACCGACGGTAGTGGACAAAAGAGGGGATGCCTTCCGGGGCATCCCCAAGCTTTGACTTTTTGGTGTCCTTGGATTATCTTTGGGGTGCCATGGGCATCCCCAAGCTTAGGCTCTTGCCAATCCTTGTTCCATAATTCATCAAAAGAATTCACCCAAAACATGAAAACTTCACAACGCAAAACTCAACAGAAATCTCGTGAGCTCCGTTAGAGAAAGAAAACAAAATACTACTTCAAGGTACTGTAAAAACTCATTCTTTATTTATTTTGGTGTTAAACCTACTGTATTCCAACTTCTCTATGGTTTATAAACTATTTTACTAGCCATAGATTCATCAAAATAAGCAAACAACACACGTAAAACAGAATCTGTCAAAAATAGAACAGTCTGTAGCAATCTGTAACTAACGCAATCTGTAACCAATCTCGCCGGAGGCGGGGCATGGAACAAGGCAGAAATGAAGCTTTAGGTTCGGGCGGCTATGGTGGTGTTGTCTGAAGAAAAAGACAGAACATTCAGAGGGGAAAACAGGGAAACAAAGAAGAGAGAGACGAAGATGGCAGGGAACGGCGAACTGCGGGGTCCAGTGGCGCGTCCAGGCATGCGCGAGGAGGAGGCATCAGGCGCACTGGCGACCTACTGGTCGGGTGCTGGTCGAAGACGAGGTGCAGAGGGATAACGTCCATTCTTCAGGGCGACATGCTCCTCGTTCCCTGCGGGCATACCACGACGAGAGATCAAGGTGAGCAAGATCGATGGGAGGATCGAACGCGAGGCAGGACGGTGACCTACGGAACAGCGGCGTACAGGGCAGGTCAACAAAGGCGCGCTAGAGGTGGAAACGAGTAGCGGCTCGATGCGGCAGAGATGGCTCGTTTCCTCTGCAGACGAGCGGAACGAGTCGAGGGAGAAGATGGCCGACGCGGCAGGGGATCACCGGTGACGGGGCCGCGAGTCTTGCTGGCAGGTGGAGCTGAGGGGAGGCGAGGGAAAGGCAGCGGCGATGGGGACGACCTTGGATGCTCTTGCGGGCTTCCTGGAGAAGACATGGAGCAGGTGAGAGAGGGAACCAGAGGGAACGGGGGAAGAAGGGAAGGGCACGGCGCTCATCTACTGGTTTGGTCGGCCGGTGGCGGGGCTGTCGGGTTGGCCATCACGGAGCGGCTGCAGTAGGCACGGGGACGAGAAGGAGCTGCTGGTTGGGTGCTCGGGTGCCCTGAGCAGGGGAGCCATACTCCGGTCAAGGCAGAGGAGAAGCGAGGAGGTGGTTGCGGGATCGAGGGGAGGAGGAGGTTGGCCCGGTGATGAAAATGAGGGAGGTGGTCGTGTCGGCTGGGTGGAGTGGATGGATCTGGGAGGGATCCCGATGGAGATGGTGAGTGGGTGGCGGCGGCGGAGACAAGAGAGATGGATGGGACATCTAGGACTAGGGTCTAGGCTGATATATATAGCGAGGGGATTAAGATAGGGGTATCTGTACCCTCCGATCGTAATCGGACGACCCGGGGAAAATAGGTTACGAGAGTCAAAGAAGAAACCGAAGATATTTTAGGGATGTTAGAGGATGATCCGAATCCAACGGAGATGACTGAGCGGGTCAGGTTTGGGTAAGTTTCGGACACGCACATCAGGGGTCTGAGAGAGGTCAATAAGGACAAGGGTCCCGACAAAATGACAACAGAGGCAAAGAGAGAAGGGGCAACTGCGAACGGCTATGAGTTTTTATGAAAACATGAGGATGCAATGCACATGATGACATGATGAAATGCGACAAACAAAAAATAAATCAGATGTTGAAACTTAGAATATCTGGAAGTCTTCTGGAGCATCGGTCTTAGGGCATCACAGCACACTCAGTAGACCTTGAAATAAACTTACTCAGAGCTGCAACACAGTCGGCAAGGCGCCGAACATCCTTGACGGTCCTGGGTGCTTGGATCTTCTCAATAGCCTTAATCTTGTCGGAGTTCGCTTTGATCCCACGCTGAGATATAAAGAACCCAAGGAGCTGGTCCGAGGGAACACCGAACACACACTTCTCGGGGTTGAGCTTCATGTTGATCTTACGCAAGTTGGAGAAGGTTTCCTCCAAATCTTGAATCAGGGTGGACTTGTCCTTGGTCTTGACCACAATATCATCCAGGTAAGCTTCTATGTTCCGGTGTAACTATGGCTCAAACCCAATCTAGAATGCTCTTGCAAACGTCGAATCCGCACTCTTCAGTCCAAAAGGCATCCACACAAAGCAGTAGGTGCCACATGGAGTAATGAATGCAGTTTTTTCTTCATCTTCCTTGGACATGAATATCTGGTGATATTCGGAGTAGGCGTCAAGAAATGACAGCAAGTCACATCCAGCAGTAGAGTCCACTATCTGGCCGATGTGTGGCAAGGGGAAAGGATCCTTTGGGCATGGCTTGTTGAGATCAGTGTACTCAATACAAAGTCTCCATTTCCCATTCGCCTTGCGCATGACGACCGGATTTGTGAATCAGGTTGGATGTAGCACTTCACTGACCAGGCCAGCTGCCTCGAGTTTCTTGATCTCTTCCGATATGAATTGTTTCCGTTACAAAGCTTGCTTCCTGACCCTCTGCTTGACGGGCCGAGCATGAGGGCAGACAACAAGGTGGTGCTCAATTACCTCCCTGGGAACACCGAGGATATCAGATGGTTGCCACGCAAACACATCTGTATTCGCCAGCAGGAAGGAAATGAGAGCGCTTTCCTATTTGCCATCTAGGGTGGCACTGATGGTGAAAGTATCGCCAGCGCTGTGGGATTCAGGGCTCCGTAGACCCAGGAAAGGTTTGAACTTTGGGGCATGTGTCAAGAACTCAACCTCTCCAGCCAGTCAACTCGCTGCTCTCATGGCCTAGCTCGATGAACAGGAAAGGAAATGGACATGGCAGTTTATCCAGGTTCGGGCCACCTTGCAGTGTAAAACCCTAGTCCTGCTTTGTGGGGGATTAGCCTCACGAGGGGCTGAGGATGAACTAGTACTAGGAAGAATAGCCTCGTGAGGTCTGCTCTGGGGGTGGATATGAGCTCAAGGGGTCCGTCCGTCCAAGAAATTGATGCCCTGCTATGGTGGTGGCTAGGCTATACATATAGTGGCCTCGGTCCTCTTCCCCCAAAAGTTAGGTGGGAAGGGATCCTACAATGGCGAATTTTGAAAGGGGACAAGTAGTACATCTTGTCCTGACAAAAGTTGGTCTTCGCCTGCAAAGCTTCTGGTCATGACGTCGTGGTGGGCTCAGTGATGACATCCATCCTGTCGTCCTGGTGGTCTTGGTATTGTTGCATGTAAATGGTAACCTTTGATTGATTCCTCGGGACTCTGCGCCTGCGCTTGCCACCTTAGCACCAAAGAGGAAACCTGCTGCTCTGCGCCCCCCGGCGCGCGTGTGACCTTGGTCGTCATGGCTGGCGTCACCTCAACCTCATGAGGTGAGTGATGGCATAGGAATCTTCGCCCCTCAGGAGGCCACCTGGGAAGGCCACTCCTTCAGGAGGTCTTCGTGTCGTCCGCTTCACGAGGGTCTTATCTTGTAGATCCTGAAGATGGGCCATACCAGGCCGTCGGTGGAGCCACGCCGTGGGCCACAGGCTAGCAAGTCTAGGAACCCTGGTTCCCAGAACGCCAACAGTAGCCCCCGGGCCCAAGGCGCGCTCACACTTGGCTTCGGGGCGAAGCCAAAGGGCAAGTGTGAAGCATCGCGGGCCCCAATCGCCTCCGGATCGGGTCGATGCATGGCTCTTGATGGGACGTGGGCATCCCTGCTTCTCCATGCTGCCTCGGCAATCGTCTGACTTGACAACTGCTTGTTGCATGCAGAAAAAACATCATTACTTGAGATCGTGGGAGGCCCGCGGTTGGCCTCCCTTTGACTATAAATGGGGGAAGGGGCAGAGCCCCTAGCCCATCTTCGTCTTCTCGCTGCTTGCTTCTCCTTCTTCTCCCTCTACCGTCTTACTAGAGGATTCATGGCGCCGATTAGGAGGTTCTCCACTGCGGAGAAGGGGAAGGCCCCTCAAGTGGAACCCAACTGCTCCTGTCGAAGAATACACCCGATCGCTCCCGGGGCGCCGTTGCGGAGACCGTGATGACACAGCCTTGGCACGAACAGGCTACACCGGGCTTCCCGGTACCCCTATACGCTTGCGTGCAGGGCCCTGCGCACGGGAGCGACGACCGGCTCCGCGAGGAGCGGGGCCGTGGAGGAGGACAGGCGGCAGCCATGGTGCTGCCTCACTCGCGCACCCATGCCGAAGGCACGGCCCGTGAGTTCATGCTGTGGGCGGAAACGCCGCAGCTCACATGGATTCGACTCCCAAGGCCCCTCCCAAGGGAGATACCATCGAGGGGGCCCGTCAAACTATGGCTGCAGCATGACGGAGGCTGCAGCCAGGCTTCGGAGGTGGAAGTCGAGGTTGTCGACTCCGGCGATGTCTTCATGACCCGGGGGTGGGGAGCGATCGCCCGCACCTGCCGCCCAGAGGTAGGCCATGCCATCCACTTCAAGTACGATGGGGTGTCGATGCTTTTCTTCATGGTCTTCGACGAGGATGGTCGGCGCCTAGAGTGCTGCCTCAGGGAAGGTAGTTGAGGTGGCGAGGCCGCCGATGGTGAACTTGCCCTTGGCCTTGTCCAAGACTCCTCCGATAGCAGCAACACCTCCTCAGAGCATGACTAGAGCGACGATGTTAGCTACGTGCCACCAAGCCACCGCGCTCGCACCTTAGCAGCCGCGTCAGCCGGCATCGCCGGTGATGCTGCCGAGTCCGTGGCCTCCTTAGGAATTCTTCTTTTGTTCCGTCCCTGCAAGAGATCATGACCAACCCCTCGGGGGTATGTAAAAACTGTGATGCTTTTGCTTAAGCGCTGTTGTCCCCAATCAATGTTGTGCTTGCGTTTCCCGCTACGACATGGTCACCCCTTTCATTCCTGCGGTAGCTTAGTGCTCTACGTCGGCAGGACCCAATCCCCAGGCAGGCTTTAGCCATCGCTGGTATGCCAGGTCGCGATGTCGTGGTCAAGGCTAGGAGGTGAGCGGCCCGAGGTCTAGTAAGAGCCCCTGAGGCGCGATGCTCAGGGGGGCCCCTTTGACGTGCAAGTGGCTCTAGAAAGACTAAAAGAGAAACATCCTTACCCTAGTGATATCGCGAGGGGCAGAAACACCAAACGTGGGAGCCACACTTGTGTGCAATGGGTGACTTATCTCGGCGATTTTGCAATTATCCTTTCACTGCGAGGACAACCTTCGTGCGAGGCCTGGCTGTGTCCCGGTAGTTACATCGTTCCCAGGCAGGACTCGCGCCGACCCCTTCTTCCTTGCTCATTTGGGTGCTCTACGTTCTCGGGTCCCATCCCTCGAGCAAGGCTCAACCATCACTGGTATGCCAGGCCACGGTGCCGTGGTCAAGGCGAGGGGGTGAGGGCTCGAGGGATAGCAGGGGCCCCTAAGGCATGATGCTCGAGGATCCCCCTTTAACGTGCAAGTGAATTGCATGGAAAAAGGGGTGGCTGGCCTCATGAGGGTTCCTTGGGGGGGTCGTGACCCGGGCTCCTGGCTCTGGAGGTCCCTCCGAGTTAGCTGAAGGAAGACAACATAGAATACAACCGCGCTCTCCGACCTGCTGGTGATCTTTCCGCGAAAAGGTGAAGGCACTAAGGACCTGGTGAGGTGACGTGCGCGGGGCAGGCCACGAGCCAGAGCTCGGTCTCTCATATTTATCAGCGCTGCAGGGACAAACCCAAGCACATGCACCGTGCTAGCAGCCCCCGTTGCGGGATGAGTGAGAGGCCGGTTGGCGACGCATGGAGGCCGCACGGGGCAACTCCATGAATAATGGGATAGCAGGAGTAATGCAAATAATCACGATAAGGCGAGACCAGTTCCGATAGATGCGCAAAATGATACATGCTACAGGGTGGACCCGTATAGCTTGAGGATAATGCAGCCCAAGGGATGCCGTCAACTGAACACACCAAAAAAGTCACATGCCACCGTCGGGGTAGAAGTGTTGAAGTAGCTGGAGATGCACGCCATAGAAGTCGCTCCTCATGAACCAGTAGGCTCCTATGCCCCAGGGGGCTCTGGAGGCTCCAACTCCTCCATCAGGATCGCCTGGCGCTTGGCCTCATGAGCCACCAGAATGTCCTGCATGAAGCGCTGGAGCAAGGCAGCCATGTTTGGTAGTCCGAACAGCATGCAGACGTAGCTGTGGGGGTGGCCTCCACACCGGCCAATGCGGGACGGCCAGAAGAGATCCTGAGAAGCAGCCCTGTTGACGCCTGGGATGTTAATACGGACGTGCAGCTCGCCGGTCATGTCCTGGGCGGCAGCTGCACCGAGTGTCGTGGGTCGGTGCTCGCCGCGCATGGCCCAGGCCTCCTGAAGCTCTCTGATTGCCTTGGTGATGAACTCCTGAGCGCTTTGTGCTCCGCATCCTGTGCCCTGCTCTCGGAAGCACGCGTTGAAGCACGCCTCCACATGGTGCCCGAACGCCTCCCTCGTAACGCTGGTTAGGTCAGAGGCCCTCCAGAGGAGAGCCCCCGAGCCCAACCTAAGAGGGGTGCTGGGCGCGCCTTCCTATGCGAGAGGGAAAGGCTCCCCAGCAGAGGGTGCGGGGCTTGAAGTGCGATCATCGGGCGCCCCAGCCTCCTGAGGGCCCCTGAGGAGGAGCTGCTTCTTCTTCTTGGGGACGACCTCGGGAGGATGGGTGGCGCCTTCGCCATCCGAGTCCTCGATCGCTGATGCCTGGTAGGCGCGCTTGAGGGAGCACAACGAGTCCTTCTCATCACAGGCAACCGTGATGATGCCGCTGCTTCCTGGCATCTTGAGGACATTTGTAGCCATGGTGAGTCACCGCCATGAACTTGACCAGGGCCGAGTATGCGAGGATGGCGTTGTACGGAAGGCGAATGGGAGCAACGTTGAAGTCGATGATCTCGGTGCGGTAGTTGTCGTGCTTGCCGAAGGTGACGGGGAGATAGATCTGCCCTATGGGGATGGTGGAGCCATCGGTCACTCCTGAGAACGGCTTGGTGGGCAGAAGTTGGTCGTATGGCACCTGGAGCCTGTCAAATGTCTCAACGGAGAGGACATTGAGCCCCATGCCACCATCGACGAGTTTCTTGGTTAGGAGGACATTGCTGATGATTGGTGAACAAAGCATCAGGAGAGCGCCTGCAGTGGCCGCGCACTTGAGCTGCTCCGAAGAGTCAAAGGTGATGGAGTAGTTGGACCACCTGGGGGGACGCGACGCCTCGAGCTTGGGGAGGGCCGTGTTCACCTCATGAACAAACTTCTTGAAGACGCGATGGGAGGCGGGGGCCTAAGCACCACCTAGGATGCAGGCGACAACACGAGGCTCTTGGAAGCCACCTGCCCCGTCATCTTGGCGGTGGTCGTCATTCCTTCTTGGTGGTGGTGGCAGTGGAGGTAGGCCAGTATTGCCCTGAGGGCGGTCCTTACGAGGCTGGTCCCGCCATGGACCGTTACGAGGCTGGCCCTGCCAGCGGTTCTCATGAGGCTGATCACGCTAGTCCTGGCGGGGGTCATGGTTGTCCCAGCGGCCTCCACCGTGGCCTCCTCCATGTCCTCCTCTGCGGCTGTAGCCATGGTCGTTGCACTTAGGGCAGCAGCCAAGGCGTCCGTCCTGAATGGCCCTATGCTCTCGGCAGTCGTTGGTGTTGTGGTTGTGCACGTTGTGGAAGACGCAGAACGGGCGGTTCCCTTTGGAAGACTCAGGGTGACCACAACCGTGTTTCATCTTGGGCTCGGCCGCGAGCACCGCCGGGCCCTTGCACTACACGTCCTTCGCCTTGGCCTTCTTGTCTTCTGGGTCAGTCTCTGGGAGCTCGAGGAGCGGGAGACGACCTTCCTCTGCCCTCGCGCACCTGGTCACCATATTGAGCATCTCCAGAGGTGAGCACAGGTCCTCGTGTATGGTGAGGTCCTCATTCATCTTGACGTCCCGGATGCCATCTGTGAAAGCTGAGACGATGGCCTCGTCTGACACCTTGGGGATCTTGAGACGACCGTTGGTGAAGCGCTGGATGTATTTGTGCAAGATCTCCCTGGGTGCTGCTTGATGCGCCGCAGGTCGCCCGGGGCGGGAGCGCGGTCGCGGGTGCCTTGGAAGTCGGTGAGGAAGCGCTCCCGCAGCTCGTCCCAGGAGGAGATCGACCCCACCGGGAGGTTCAGGAGCCACGAGTGCGTGCCATCCTTGAGGGCCATGGGAAACCAGTTTGCCATGACTTTCTCGTCACCGCTCGCCGCCTCGATGCTCAGCTCATAGAGCTAGAGGAACTCTGCTGGGTCAGGTGTGCCGTAGTAGCGCGAAGGCAGATCTGGCTTAAACATGCCAGGCCAGACGACACGGCGAAGCTCCAGAGTAAATGTCCGACAGCCTACCGCGCTCACGGGACCCCGCCGCGGAGTGGGAGCCTAGTCTTGACGCCCACGTGCAGGCACCTCTGTATGCACACGGTCTTGGCACGGGGGTGCCAGGGGTGCTGGGAGTGCACCCATCTCTCCTTGGGGCTGCTGCACATCCAACAACTTTCTTCATCGCGCACTGGCGCCCTACGCGGCAGGTCACATTGCGGGGCCTCGCAGCTTGGCTCGGGGACGACATCTTTCCAAAGAGGAGGAGGAGGTGTTCCATGGGCTACGTCCCTCGCCTGGAGCGGAGGGGGAGGCAGCGAACAAGACGGTGCAGGAGCCTCTCCAGCAGCACTAACAAGCACGATGATGTGGTCCAGCCAATCCTCGTAGAGGTCATCGGCCGGGAGGTAGCATAGTAGCTCACACGCCATGACCAGCACCTCCCACTCGTTCGCAAGTTCGCGACGAGCATGGGAAGATGAAGCAGCGGCCGGGGTCAGCGAAGAAGTGATGGTGCGGTCGTGGCGTCGCATGGAGGGCGGCAGCGACGAGTCCTGCTGCTCGTGGATCACGGGGCCGGTGGCATCGTTGGCCACATGCGACGGGGAGCGGCGGGGGGCACCGTTGCCCGCGGGCACCGTCTGAGCAACGTGGGCAGTGAGGGCCGCCTGGCACTCAGCATGAACTCGACGAGCGCCCGCCATGAGAACAGAAGAGCGATGGCGAAACAACCGTCGGAAAGGAGGCTTCGACACGCCCCTACCTAGTCCGCCAAATGTCGAATTCAGGGCTCTGCAGACCCAAGAAATGTTCAAACTCTGGGGCATCCTCGATGAACAAGAAAGGAAATGGACATGGCAGTTTACCCACGTTTGGGCCACCTTGCGGTGTCAAACCCTACTCCTGCTTTGTGGTGGATTAGCCTCGTGGGGGGCTAAGGATGAACTAGTACAAGGAAGAACAACCTCGCAAGGTTTGCTCTGGTGGTGGATATGAGCTCAAGGGTTCCGTCTGTCTAGGAACTCGAAGCCCTGTGTGGTGGCTAGGCTATACTTATAGTGGCATTGGTCATCTTGCCCCAAAACTTAGCCCAAAAGGGATCCCACAGCGGCCAAGTTTGAAAGGGGACAAGTAGTACATCTTATCCTGACGAAAGGTGGTCTTTGCTGACATAGCTTTTGGTCAAGACGTCGTGGTGGGCTTGGTGATGACATCCGTCTTGCCTCCTGGTGGTCTTGGTCTTGTTGCACGCAAACGATAACCTTTGGTTCATTCCTCGGGATTCTACACCTGCGCTTGCCTCCTTAGCACCAAAGAGGAAACCTGCCGCTCTACGCCTGCTGGCACGCACCTGACCTTGGTCATCATGGCTGGTGTCACCTCAACCTCATGAGGTGAGTGCTTGCATAGGAATCTTCGCTCCTCAGGAGGCCACCTAGGGAGGCTGCTCCTTCAGGAGGTCTTATTGTCGTCCGCCTCGCGAGGCCTATCCCCTCGCGACGGTCTTGTCTTGTCGATCCTGAAGACGGGCCATACTAGGCCTTCGGTGGAGCCACGCCGTGAGCCGCAGGTAGGCAAGTCTAGGTACCTTGGTTCCCAGAACGCCGACAAGCACCATCCTCCCTTGTCGGCACCTTCTTTGTCATAGGTGGAGCAGCCTTGGATCTCTTGCTGGTAGAGCTTTCCGGCAAGTCCTCGACAGGTGCGTAGCACTCTGAGGAGGTGCACTTCCTGGAAGTCTCACTGAATGGCTTGCTGAGCTTTTTTTTATTCTTCGGCTTGGCAGGAGATGTTGCCTTGTTGCTTTCGCTGCAACCGCGTCCGTGTAGAGCTTGTCCATACAGATGATTGCATCTTTCTAGCCGGAGCTGATGGAGATGATGCCCATGGGCCCCGGCATTTTCAATGTATTGTAGGAATAGGGGGATGCCACCATGAACTTGGCCAAGATAGGCGACAAAGAATTCCATTGAACGGCAAGGGGATCTTAACTATATGCATGTTTTCTGTTATCAAGATAATATTTAAATGATGGTATAACTTGACAACAATCATATTCAAATTGGGACCACTGATTCAAATTTAGTCCATATGGTAGATGACAATATATATTCATTAGATGAAGTAAAATGTTCAGATAAGATGGAAGATCAAAAATGTAGGACTACATCCATTATACACCGCAAGATCATCTAACAATGTATTTGAATTCAACACGACATGGATTCAAAATATAAAATTTGCGATCCTGGTATTTTTAATCATATAAAATGGGACATGACTCTTTGTTGTGGGGCGAATTGATTTGTTTTTGTTGTTGTTGAGGGAAGAGCGAATTGATTTGGTACTGTACACACTAATCTTGTTCTCCCAAAAATGCTAGACTTTTCTTGTTGTTTTTTAATGGCATTTGTAGCAATATAGTAGAAGGGGACATGGCTCTATTTTGTCTTGTCTGAATTGTATTTTTTACATGTTAAGTTTGTTCTTCTGAACATGGAATCCGTGCATTCTTATCCTATAATTTTCAAGCTAGAGTATCTCTTGTCTTTACTGCTGCGAAACTCCTGCATCTTCAACCAACACTGCGCCTTGTTATCCCTAAATTTCAACGCATGCGAAAAGTCCCTCCTCATCCAAAATCGGTCGTGCAACCTAGACATGCGAAATCACCCTTCTACCCCTCAGCCAAAAATGTTGCCTCGACGTCGCGTGGTCAAAACCGGTGGGGGTACTTTTGTTATTTACCCCACATTTCGGACAAGCGCCTCCCTAAGACATGGCTCGCCCTCCCTTCCCCTTCATTCCCCCATTCTTACACTGAGGCTGCCGAAACCTACGAAACCTCACGCTCCTACACTGGCCTCCCGATCGCTGCCTAGCTGAATCTGAAGCCTCTTCCCATACGACATCGTCCATAGCAATAGTTCAACGTCCCTCATCCACTGCACCGGATGAGGATCTGTTGTCGATCTCATCATCCCACCTGTCTAGCCACCCTGTCCTCCACCTCCAAGGACTTGCCCCAGTGTTTGCCTCGTCTATTGCACCACCTCTATCCCCACAACACCGACTTCACCTGCCTGGCAGAACCGCAACACCCTAAACAATTCCTCTAATGAAGTCGAGGCTTACTCGGTGCCACCAAAGAGGTTCTATACTCACTGCTGCATTTTATCTTTTATTCAATCTCATGGGGCTACCGGTGGTCGATACTGAGCAGCCATGGCGGGTCTCCATCAACGGGGCCATCGCCGGCAACTTCCTCCATGGCGTCTCTCCCCCTTGTCGTTCCTCCCTCGACGATGACGTCCACACCGGCAGTAGTTGTTGCTCCAGCTCTCGCTCACGCTATTGCTGCTGCTTTGTCTCTTGCTCGTGTTGTACCTTTGCTCTTGCTGTCATTCATGCTGCTGCTCTACTCTTCCTCTCGTTCTTGATGCTACTCTACTCTGCTCTTGCTGTTGGTCATGTTGCTGCTCTGCTCTTGCTCTCATTCGTGATACTGCTCTGCTCTGCTTTGTTCTTGCTCTCGATCACGCAACTGTTGCTACACGACCTGCTGCAGCCACATGATTTGTTGCTTTAGCTCTCGCTTGTGCTGCTACTGCATGAGCTGCTCTCTGCTAGTGCGTTCCTCACTCGAGTGGTTGCTGATTCAGATCACTGTTTCTCTGCTACTAGTGCTCGAGCGACCTAAACTTCTATTTCAATGCTTTGCTACTAGTGCAATCAGTTTCGTCAATAAAATTCATTTTTAGCAATAAAATTCAGTTTCGACTGTAAAGTTCAGTTTCTTGAGTTAAGTTCAGAGTCAATAGTATTTACAACATGTGTTCGAGCGGTCGCAGCGCATCTGATGCATTTTACATCTAGCACTTTCTGGTGATCTATTTTACATCATCTATTGCAGGTGATATTAGAATCCCACTTCAGATTAACGTTGTTTGTCTTGTCCTTCTTCAGCCTCGCTATCGTACGCCTCACCAGAGCTGCTCCAATGATGGAACCGTCCATCACAATGGAGCAGTACCCTCGGTGCCATCTCCAGAGGCCTCAGATCTTCTTCCCCGCCTCCGATAGTCACACGAGCCGCACCATCCTCCTTGTCCAACCCAACGATGGTGAGGTCAACAAGGCTAAGCCAAAGAGGTTGTACACTCGTCGCATCACTTTTTTACTCTACATTCATTTTGATCCCTTAGGGATTCTTTGGTTCAAAGCAGTTGCAAATCTAGAAAGAAATAAAGGGTGGTCACAAAGTTAACAGGGAGAAAACTAAATGCTCTTTTGAACCACAATTTGAATCGGTTTAGCAAGATAGCCATTATGTCATATTCATGTGGACCAAATAAGCTCACAAAATTTCAAATTACAACGAGAAAATGTACTATTACTGAATAGATTTTTTAAGATATACCTTTTTAACTAGAATAATGGACTTACTTATGTTGTCCATATAAGCTCAAAAAAATTCAGAGTACAACAGAGCACATGTAGTATATATTCAAAAACTTAAGCTTTGTTTTCAAAAAATATCCGTTTCATGCCAGCAAGAAGACACACTGAGAACATGTAGTAACAAGAAATACGAATTGTTTCTCCCATATAACAAGCATTGAGGTCGTAGTCCTGGAAGTGTAGATGGACTTGGGAGTTGAGCTAATTGGCTTGGTCCAAAATAGTAGTAGTAGAAAAACATTTTCCGAGGGCAGGCTTCATCCTGTTGAAGACTGCCGAATAGAATCGCCAATGGTTCAAAGAAAAAGTGAAGGAAAACATAGGAATTGGAAACTTTCCTATGGTACTACTATTCATGCATTTGGTTAGAAGGAATGGAGCAAAGCAAAACTGGAGGATTTTTTCCTTTGGTGTTTCTTTCAAAGAAAAAACGTAGGAATATTAATATCCACTTGGACGTTCTTTTCAAATTACTATGCATGAGGAATAGGACTAAGTGCATTAGTGGCATGGTAAGATTCTAACTTTACATTTTCATGTGGTTTGACTTTAATTTGACCATGTTTCTCTCCATTCCTGTGTTCTTCCAATTCATGTGAACCAAACACCAAGGTTGACAGAAAGCATGTGTTTGCAAATGCTCTATTTTGCACGTGCACCTCTATCCTATTCCTGTTTTTTTTCTGTCCCCGCATTTTTAGAATCCTCCAATTCTAAGTAGCCCTTACAGATTTACTTCATTTTTAGATAGGTGTCAAAGAAAACTCTATGTGTGATGTACCACTCCTGCCATGCCATCGTCGACCCCACCTGAGGCGCACCATTGATGGAAGCATCCACCACAGCAGAGATCCCCCGTGTAGACCTTCTTTCGCCGCCTCAGATCATCTTCCTCATTGCCTGCAGCCATGATAACTGCATTATCATCATCGACTGAGCAAATAAACCTGAGGACTACACAATTCTGGAAGAGAGGTCGCACTCTTTCGTGTCTGGTTATGTTATACATCGATTATTATTACTTGCTACTTTATTGTCATCTTCACCTCTTAGACTCCAAGTCGGGTCCAAACTAATGCTAAAGCTTGAGTTTTAAAATGCATGTGAGGCACATATCGAGGCAACAACAAATAGTATGTCATGGGAAACCACAGCTACCTATGGGGCCATGAGCCCCTTGTGGTTCGGTAGGGAAGATGAGCACGTTGCACAAAGAGCAGAGAATGTCGCGCAACGTGGCATAGATCACACGGCTAGCCTTACCCAGGTTCGGGCCGCCGTGAGGCGTAAAACCCTACTCCTGCTTTGGTGGATTGATTGTGGACGGTGGTGGAAAACGCAGTGCTCTTGCCCGGCAGGGTTGCCTAGGGGCGAGAGCAGCTACGCGTGTATGAGTGTACAGGGGTCCCAATCCTTTCTCTAGTTGCCACGGGCTTCCTTTTATAGATGAAGGGGTCCCCACAATGGTAAATTAGTCATTATGCACTGATTAGATAGTGAACAGTGCTATCATACCTAACTTTGCAGACAGGGCAAAGCGCTTTAAATGCGTCGCTTAGTGTCACATCATGGCCTGCCTGGCTAGCCTTGCCGGGCTGCTCGGCTACCTTCTCTCCTGTCTGCATGACACATCGCTTGACGAGTGTCATTTGGAGGTGTTTTCCGTAGGAAGTGGCTACCATATGGCAAGAAACAACCACTCAGTCACTTGGGGGCTTGACACTACACCGATCCATGACTTGTGTTGCTGTGATGTGGAGCGGTGGAGCCTTGGTAGGGTGGTTTGCCTTCGTTGTGCCTGGCCGGCCTGCCATGATATTCTTGATGCTTACTCTTGGGGCCACCTCGACCTTGCTAGGCTCGCCTGCCCGGCAAGGGAGGTTTTCCCTTAGTGGTATCTTGCTTCCTTTGGCTTGACTTGGTCCTCTTGATCTGCCCTCTGATTTATCAAAGAGCTGATCTCTCCAACTTGGCCTTGCCTTGGTCTTTGCAACTTTGCTATTTTAGGCCTGTGCACGGTCTGGGCAACAGACCCAGGGTTTGTTGCACCAATAGGAGCCCCCGGGCCTGGCCCAAACATGCTGTTGGGCATCGTCGGGGTAGGCCCTAACCAGTGCACAGGCGAGAGGTAACAGTTGCTCGTCCCTTGAGATCTCCTTTGCTTCTTCATTAACCTGAGCCCAGGTCAATTTTAAGCTCTTTCGTGTGCCGCGTAACACCAATTTCAGTGCGGCCGTCCTTGTAATGACCCGTGAATGACTTTAACGCGCGGGTGAGTAACTGCCAATTCACTCTTCCCACCACGCCCTTATCCCTGGCCACGTATGCTGCATGCATTGAGTGGGGTAGGTTTTATAGGTGCGTGGTGCAGGAGAGCGTCAAGGTAGGGGCCCGGTCTTCTTGGATTGGTGGCGGAGGGCGGCGGTTACCCGCTGAGGGATCAACCCCCAGCCCTGGTCTGCCTATAAAATAGGGGGCAGGAGGGAGCGGAAATATTCATCCACACATCTCTCCCCCTTTATTCCCTGCTCTCTTCTTGTTATGCTGAAAGGGAGAGCCCGGGACAATGCCCCGGGCCCTAGCTTGGGGTTGATGACGCTGAATGCTCGCGTCGATGTCCGGAGAGTGAGTTTGGTCTGGGCCTCAAGGAGATTTGGTGACCAAAAACGTGGGTGTCACGTCGCCCATGGTGCGTGAGGAGTCGCACATCTCCATGGTGGAGAAACGGTTCTCCATGCAGGCCGGTCATCAGGTAGGAGGTGCAAGGCTCAGGATCGTCGGTAATCCCATCACTGCTCCTTCCAGCGGAATCAGGGTCGATGCTGAAGATGGGCGTGCCTTCCTGCCAGCTAAGGTGGGAAGCGGTGCTCCCTGCATGCCCCGACCATCTGGCTCGCCGGCCACTTCTACGGGGAAGGCAACGGGCCAGGAGCCCGACGCCACCTAGAGTGGTGGTGATGGAAATAAAATGAGGGAAGACAAAGAAGGCGGGTGGCAGTGCGTTAGGTCGGAGTACGATGGTACCGACGCCTTTGTCCACTATTGGTGACCTGCCGCCTCATCTTTCCGCTCTTCCCCTCCCTCCCTGGCACCATCATCACCGGCCTCGTGGCTGCCAGGGAGGGGATCACTCTCTTGGTGCCTTTGCCTCCTCCAGCAGTCTTCCAGCTGAGCCACGGAGGTTCCTTCCGCCGGTGACCATGCTGGGGCTTTTCGCTGGTCTTGGAGGTGGTGACTAGGTTACCGCAGAGCTGCTCCTCCCACCCCTCTCCTTCGCAGCCTCGCCACTCCCAATCTTGTCCGGCTGCGCCCGACAAGCCTCTGACGAGACAGGGTGGGGCATCTGCTTCTCTTCCCGCCGCAATACCTGGGGGAGGAGGAACAAGAAGGGGGGATTACGGGGCACTTATCTTTTTTTGATCTAAAATTTGTAGGCACTTGCCAAACTTTAGTTCAAATTATGTAATCTCTTTTAACCATGTTTGTGCTCTATAAGATATTGTACTTGTTGGTAAGCATATTAATGACAAAGATAAACCTTGTCTTGTACTTGTGCGTGTAATATGTCCATGCAGAGGTGAAATGCCTCTATACATTCGAGTAAACAAGTTTTCCTGGCAGGCTATCCTGCCGGTGCCCTCAGTTTGTTACCGTGGAGCTAGGCCTGCCGGGTACAAACCATAAAGAGGAACCAGCCCCCTACCAACCCTTTTTGCCAAGGCCACTACGACCATCCTGACCGAAGCAATGTTTGAGTCGAAGGATGGGAGCACCTAAGTCTCAAAGGCGGCAAGGCTTTCTTATGCACATGTACCTACTTACAGAACAGTATGGATAAGAGAAAGAACTTATCTATTTTGGCTTGCCAGGGATTGCAACATGAGCTCATCCTCTCTTCTCCTCTTCGGGACCAAGTCTGTGGCAGGAGCCTGTGGTTTGATGCAGGTGAAAATGATTCCTCATGCGATCTTATCTACATGAACATGCAATGCTCATGATATGCTTGTGCATGCATGCAATTTGTCGGGGGCCCCCAGCACTTCATTTATTTCTCTGTTGCTCAGGGTGTGTGCCTGGCTTTGTACATGAGGTGACATGCAACTGAGGCAAGGCCTACATAGAAGGGTGGCTGCCGGGTAGGGCCCAACAGCCGCCCCTTATGGGTAGGCCTTGCAGAGATGCTCAATGTGTCGGACTTCGGGTTACGCAAATCCTTGAGAGGTTCGAACTCTGGGGTGCTGTCAGATTACGGGTTCCGCAAACCCTTGAGAGGTTCGAACTCTGGGGTGTGTGTGAAGATCTCACTCTCCCCAGTCTACCGACTCACTAATCTCACAGCCTCATGCGTCGAGCTCGAAGGAAACAGGACACAGCCGTTTACCCAGGTTCAGGCCACCTTGTGGTGTAAAACCCTACTCTTGCTTTGTGGTGGATTTGCCTCGAGGGGATGAGGAAGAACTAGTATAGTGGAGAACATCCTCAGGAGGCGTGTCTTGGGCTCAAGTGAGCTGGTGAGCTGGTGAGCTGGTGAGGGTGTAATGGATCTGATCCCCCTCCTTGGTGGTGGCTAGGTCCTATTTATAGTGGCCTTGGTCCTCTTCCCAGACGGAGGCGGGAAGGGATCCCACAACGGACAAATTTGAAGGAAGACAAAAAGTACATCCTATCCTGACTAAAGTGGTCTTCGCCTGCAAAAGCCTTTGGTTGTGACACCGCGGTGGGCTCGGTGATGACCTCTGTCCTGCTGTCCTAGCGGTCTTGGTCTTGTGGCATGGGAATGGAAACCTTTGGCTGCTTCCTCGGGACTCCACACCTGCTGCTTGCCTCCTTTGCCGCAAAGAGGAAACTGGTACTCTGCGCCTGCTGCCGCCTACTTGGCGTCCGTCTGGCCTTGATCGTCATGGTTCAGGTCATCCGAACCTCGCGAGGTGAGCCTTGCATAGAAATCTCCGCTCCTCAGGAGCTAGCCTAAGGAGGCCGATCCCCTTGGAAGTCTTGGTGTCGTCCGCCTTGTTAGGCTTGGCCCCTCGCGAGGGTCTTGGTTTGTCGATGTTGAAACTGGGCCGTACCAGGCCGTTGGTGGAGCCATGCCGCGGGTTGCAGGCTGGCAAGTCGGGGTACCCCCGTATCCAAAACACCGACAGTAGCCCCCGGGCCCAAGGTGCTCTCGGACTTGGCTTCTAGGCGAAGCCAAAGGGCAAGTGTTGAGCGCCGCGGGCCCCAACTGCCTGTGTCCTTGGTCTACGCATGGCGATTGATGGGACGTGGACTTCTCCACTTCCCCATGCCACCTTGAAATCTGCCAATCCTGGCAGCCGCCCGTTGCCAGAGCAGTCCGCCCCTCTTGATTGTCGCGCTTGGCCTTGGCTCCTTCTCTCCCCCAACTTGCAATCCTTCTAATGAATCCGGTGTCAGCGTTCCCCCCCCCCTCCTTGCTTCCGCCATGGCCCCACAGCAAAGGAAGAAGAAGGGGAAATCGCATGCTCCGGCCGAATCCCCGACGGTGATCAACCGAGAGGGGCTGGCCATGGTCCGCCTAGTTCTTTCCGCCAATTCCAATGAGTGGAAGGCGATGATTGCCCAGCCTGCATCTTGGTCGCGAATGACATGAGCGCCACCGAGATTCCTATCCATCTTCACGCCCTCTTCGTGGGCCTGATTCCCCCTTTCTCCCCTTTCTTAAATGCCATAATCTCGCACTACCAGCTCCATATGCTGCACCTGGATCCCCGCTCCATCATCCTCCTTGCCATCTTTACATTCCTATGTGAAGCCATGGTCGGCATCGCACCTTCCGTAGCTTTGTTTCGCCATTTCTTCTTGCTCCGTCTGGTCCATGCCCGCCAACGCTCGGGGTGCGTGGCCTTCCAGGCTATTGCGGGGATGACTGGCTCGGGGATCGACTTCGAGCTATCGCCAGATGCGGAGGGGTTCCGGAAGCAGTGGTTGTTTGTAGACGCCAGCACGCGCAGCCCCGTGCTTTTGACCCCTCAAGCGCCAGTGGTGCCCAACTTCTGCTAGGGGCATGTGAAGCTTGTCGACCATCGGCTTGCCCGCGTCTGGACGCAGCTGACTAGGCTGAAGAAGCTCGGGGTGACGACACCGGTGGTAGTGCAGGAATTCATCCAGTGGCGCATCGCCCGCTCTGGCGCCATTGCCACCCAATGTGTGCCTTCACCGGCGCCAAGGACCCCATGAGGCTCCAAGTGCCCGCGCTTCCTTCCAAGATGCTGAGCAAGGTGCTCAAGCTTCTAACGAGCGACTCTGAGCCGGCGGCGCTTCCAGGGGAGGGCTGCCTCCTGTACCGGTGCTCAAACAAGGTGAACTTCATGAAGCAGATGCCCCTCTTTGATGAGTGAGGGTTGTGCCCGGCAGGTCTTGAAGGGCCTCGCGAGAATCCCATCCTCGTGGCCCCCTTGCTACTTGACCCCGTGGTGCATGCCCCGAATGTGGAAGCGGGGGGCACACGCCACCGGGTGCCTTTGGGGCGACTTCCGGGGACCAGGCGCCGCCGGTGGCCCAAGAGCCCGATGCTCCTGAGGTCCTGGTGAGGGCCTCGGAAGGAGCCACCGGGGGGGCTGGCGCAACCCGATGCCCTTGAGGCAGACACCACCGAGGCTCGGGGGAGCGGTCCCGAGGCAGTGGCTGAGGGGCAGGTGCCTCCTAGCGCCCCTGAGACTACCGCCCAAGGAGCCCTGTCGACCGTTCCAGTTGTCGAGGATCGCCCCTCGAAGCCCGGCCGGCTTCGCCTGAATCTTGAAGCACTCCGCAAGAGGAAGGGGTCTCTGAGCTGCAATTGTGACGCCTACCGGACGCTGAAGCAGAGGAAGTACATAGCCGTGGACGAGTAAGTACCTCGTTCTAGTGATTTCTTGCGTGTCACGTCTTTTCCTGACTAAGGCTCCACAGGGTTCGTTCGACTGCGGCAACGAGACTCAGGAGAGGCGTCTTCCGGGGGGCCCAGTCCCGCTTTTGACTCCGAGCCCCCCATGCCCGACTCCTGCACGAGGCGCGGGGACAATCCATGTGGCTGACATGCTACTGGGGGGCCGTAGCCTAGAACTTCCATCATTCTTGCTTCATGGCCTGGCCTAGGGTGCAGGAGGCGCGCCGAGGGCCCTTCCGTTAACCACCGCCGAGCGCCCCAACTGAAAGAACTAAAAGATGTCACCTGGCATCGTTGTTGAATAGGTGCTGGAGTAGTAGAAGGCGTGTGCTGCAGAAGTCGGTCCTCATGAGCCGCCCTGGCCCTGAACCTCGAGAGGCTCTGGAGGTCCATGGGGCTCGTGAGGATCCATCGCCATCTCCGCCTGGATCGCCTGGGGCCTAGCCTCCTGAGCCGCCAGGATGCCCCGCATGTGGGCTGGGATGCAGCAGTCGTGTCCAGCAAACCTAAGGGCATGCGAACGTAGATGTGAGGGGGACCCTCGCATCGGCCAACACGGGACGACCAGAAGAGCTCCTGAGACATGGCCCTATTGAGCCCATGGATGTCGACGCAGACGCGCAGCTCCCCGTCGTCGTCTGGGCAAGGAGCCACGCCTGGTGGTGGCCGGTGGTTGCCCCGCATAGCTCTCGCCTCCTGAATCTCCTTGGCTGCCTTGGTGATGAGCTCCTGAGCGCTTGGTGCCTCGCGCCCTGTGCTTTCTTCTGGGAAGCGCGCACTGAAGCATGCCTCCACATGGTGCCCGAATGCCTCCCTCGTGAAGTTGGCTAGGTAAAAGGCCCTCCGGAGGAGAGCCCCTGAGCCCAGCCTGAAGGGGGCGCCGGGAGTGCCCTTCTCTGTGAGAGGGGAAGGCGCCCCATCCACGGATGCAAGGCTTGAGGCGGCACCATCGGACGCCCCATCCTCCTGGGATCCCTGGCGGAGCAGCTTCTTCTTCTTCTTGGGAACGGCCTCAGGAGGAAGGACGGCGCCCTCGTTATCTGGGTTCTCGACCGATGCAGCCTGGTAGGCACACTCGAGAGAGCACACCGCGTCCTTGTCTTCGCAGGCGACCGTGATGATGCCGCAGTTTCCTGGCATCTTGAGGACGTTGTAGCTATGGTGCCTTGCCGCCATGAACTTGGCGAGAGCTGGGTACCCGAGGATGGAATTTTACGACAGGTGAATGTCAGCGACGTTGAAGTCGATGAGCTCGGTGTGGTAGTTGTCGCGCTTGCCGAAGGTAACAGGGAGGCGGACCTGCTCGATCGGATGCGTGGAGCCGTCAGTCACTTCTGAGAAGGGCTTGGTAGGCTGAAGCTGGTGATACAGCACTTGGAGCCTAATGAACGTCTGGACAAAGAGAACATTGCGCCCTGCACCGCGATCGATGAGCGTCTTGGTGACGAGTATGCTGATGATGATGGGCGAGCAAAGCATTGGGAGCGCGCGGGCTGTGGCCGCGCACTTGAGCTTGTCAGAGGATTCAAAGGTGATGGCATACTTGGACCACCTGAGCGGGCGCTGATACGTCTCCAACGTATCTATAAATTTTGATTGTTCCATGCTATTATATTATCGATCTTGGATGTTTTATATGCATTTATATGCTATTTTATATGATTTTTGGGACTAACCTATTAACCTAGAGCCCAGTGTCAGTTTCTGTTTTTTCCTTGTTTTTTAGTTTTACCTAAAAGGAATACCAAACGGATTCCAATTGACCTGCCAATTTATGGAGACTTTTTTATGGACCAGAAGAAGCCCCCGAAGCAAAAGAGTTGGCCAGAAGAGTACCGAGTCATCCACGAGGGTGGAGGGCGCGCCCCCTACCTTGTGGCTGACACGGAGACCCCCCTGACGTGAAACCAACGCAAAAAGTTCCTATAAATACATAAACCCCTGAAAAGAAACCTAGATCAGGAGTTCCGCCGCTGCAAGCCTCTGTAGCCACGAAATACCAATCAGGACCCTGTTCCGGCATCATGCTGGAGGGGGAACCATCACCGGTGGCCATCTTCATCATCCCGGTGCTCTCCATGACGAGGAGGGAGTAGTTCACCCTCGGGGCTGAGGGTATGTACCAGTTTCTATGTGTTGGATCTCCCTCTCTCATGTTCTTGATCAAGCACAATCTTGATGTACTGCGAGCTTTGCTATTATAGTTGGATTATATGATGTTTCTCCCCCTCTAACATCTTGTAATGGATTGAGTTTTCCCTTTGAAGTTATCTTATCAGATTGAGTCTTTAAGGATTTGAGAACACTTGATGTATGTCTTGCATGTGCTTATCTGTGGTGACAATGGGATATTCACGTGATCTACTCGACGTATGTTTTGGTGATCAACTTGCGGGTTCAGTGACCTTGTGAACTTATGCATAGGGGTTCGCACATGTTTTTGTCTTGACTCTCCGGTAGAAACTTTTGGCACTCTTTGAAGTTCTTTGCGTTGGTTTGAATAGATGAATCTGAGATTGTGTGATGCATATTGTATAATCAAACCCGTGGCTACTTGAGGTGATATTGGTGTATTGTCACGCCCAATATGCGACCCCATCCTAAAGGAACTCGAAGGTCCCACCAAGGATAGAAGCGCATATTGGAGACGCTTTTGCAAGATGGATATCATTACATCATACCATTACATAATAGTTGGGGATACATACAAAAGGCATACAATGCCGCATGAATACAACAACATCATACACAAGAGCAACATCTGACTATGGATGAAACACAAACAGAAACTCAAACGACATCCACCCTGCTAGCCCAGGCTGCCGACCAGGAACCTAACCCCTGAACGACGAAGAAGCAGAAGAAGAACTCCAAGACAAGCATACATCGCTCTCACATCATGATCATCGCATTACCTGTACCTGCAACTATTGTTGTAGTAATCTGTCGGCCACGAGGACTCAGCAATCCCATTTCCATGGGTATCAAGACTAGCAAAGCTTAATGGGTACGGAATGGATAAGTGGTGAGGTTGCAACAGCGACTAAGCAATGTATGGTGGCTAACTTACGAATACAAGAATGAGATGAGAAGCTACGCAAATGGTCGCAAACTAGTAATGATCAATAAGTGATCCTGAACTACTTACGTTCAAACATAACACCACCATGTTCTCTTCTCGACCCACTCGAAAAGAGACCATCATGGTTAGACACGCGGTTGGTGTATTTTAATTCGAATCTGGCGTCAAGTTCCCTACAACCGGATATAAACAAATTCCCATCTGCCACATAACCGCGGGCATGACTCTCGAAAGTTTAAACCCTGCATGGGTGTCCCAACTTAGACCATTATAAGCTCACGATCCATGGAGACAATCCTCCACCGCGGGACATCCGATCAGACTCGGGATCCCGGTGCACAAGACATTCCGAAAATGGTAAAACTAATCCGGCAAAACCTCCCGATGTGCCGACACCCTGATAGTAGCCGCACGTATCTCATCTCAGGCCACGTCCGGATTGTCCAAACTTCCGGTAGGCCAATCGCAAAGTTACCCCTGGCGGCCACCGGCGGTTGATAGGTTGGACCAACACTCATGAGGAGCACTGGCCCGGGGGGTGGGGGTTGATTAGGGGACCTCGGGGGCTGGCAAGTCCCTATGCAAGTTTTTTAGTTCTTATTAGGCAAATGGTAAAACTAATGTTGTGCTTGCTGGAAGAGTTTTATCAAAGCAAACTATCAAGAGGGTCCCATACCCCTCACCCTGTTAGGGATGCAAAGTCAAGGAACATAACACCGGTATGATGGAAACTAGGGCGGTAAGAGTGGAACAAAACACCAGACATAAGGCCGAGCCTTCCACCCTTTACCAAGTATATAGATGCATTAATTAACTAGGAGATATTGTGATATCCCACATAATCATGTTCCAACATGGAGCAAACTTCAACTTCACCTGCAACTAACAACGCTATAAGAGGGGCTGAGCAAAAGTGGGAACTTAGCCAAACAACAGTTTGCTAGGAAGGGTGAAAAAGGTTAGAGGCTAACAAGGCAATTTGGGAGGCTTGATAAACAAGTGGTAGGAAGCGCGACCTAGGGATAGCATCAAGACAACTAGCATAGCAATGATAGTAGTGAGTCCATGAAGAAGACGAACGGGCGTAGACGAACCAAATGTAGATGAACGAATCCTCAAGATCGCAACAAAACAGGAACTATCGAGAAGAAGCACAACCGGAAAGAAGCAAACATCATGGTAAACACACAAGCATGAACAAGACATGATGCTCAACCAAGTATGATGCATGACAAGATTAAATGGTTGTTAACATGGTAAGAGGTGAAACATAATAAAATTACCTATCTAGACAAGTTTAAATGAGGCCGGAGCAATAAACAACAATTCCGAAAATCCCATATGCATATTTTGGATTTGCTACTATTCTGCCCTGAACACAATATTAGTGTTGTTAAACAGCAAAATAAAGTGTAGCAGGTTAATCTATGCATTTTTCTACCCCATTTAGATATAAAGAACATTTAATTCCGAGCTACGGTTATTTAGTTATGAAATAAACCATTTTAACATGTCATTCGTGCAAAATAATGCAAAGAGCAAGTTTAAACATCTTAAACATGGATGAAAGTTGCAGATTATGAAAGTACAGGAAAATCTGAGCATTTTACATATATAACATGTTTTATTTGGATGCATGGACATTTAGGTATGAGCATTTTAAAATGATGGCATTTACTATAAATATGCATGCACTAAAAATAGAGAAAAACTTTGAGATGAAAAAAAACAAATGCGGGCCGGATTGCAGCAACCTGCAGTGGCCCAGGAGGACTTGGCCCGAGTGAGTGCTGAGTGTGTGCACGTGCAATAGTAAAAGAAAAAGATTCTCAAAAAAACAGTAAAAGAAAAAAACAGAGCAAAAATTGGGGAGCCTGGGACTCCAACCCCACACACCTTGGATGTGTGCGTTATGTGCTAACCACTAGGATAAAAGCGTGTGTGCATGTAGGATTGATGCACCTGGCTTTACTTGAGTGATGTCCAGAAGGACGAGCCTTTGGCCATGGCTACGCAGAGAACACCCGCACCGGAGGTGGCGAGCTAGGAGGCGACGACCCGCGATGCATAGGAGCAGCGGGCCTGCGGGAAGGTGGTATGGGTGCGCTCGTGCATGTGGAGGAGCTTCGGGAGGTGTGCGCGTGGGCTTGCTCGAGCTCGGCGAGCGGAATGATTGTGGCGCTGGCCAGCTGCAGAGGGCGTGGGTGTGGGATGATGCATGCGCGTGGGTGTGGGATGATGCATGCCCGTGCGTGCGTCTGCGAGCAGGTTCAAGGTCAGAGAACCAAGCACAGGCCTGGGGGCTTGCTTCACTAGAAGCCATGGCGACCGGAGCTGTGGTTGTGTGTGTGGACAGAAGCAGCGTCTGGCAAGGTGTGCTAGTGCAGCAAGGCGTACGGATGCAGGAGGCTGGCGAGCTCACGACCATGGCGAACATGGTGGCCAGAGCTCCTGTATGCGAGGGATGGCGTCTACAAGGCATGGAACGGAGCAGAGAGAGGGCTGCGAGGAGCGACTGCTCACCAGGGGCTCGATCAAAACGACGAGGAGGACATGGAAGCGATGGAGAAGGAAAGGCCATGCGTTGACCGCCATTGTCCGTGAAGTAGATGAAGCCGAGGTAGAAGATGATGAAGACGGTGACGAGGCACTGGACTTGGCGATCCAACTCGGGTTGTCGTGCGAGGGGTCGCTCCAGAGGAAGAAGAGGCCGGCGGCGAGGGTTTGAGCCGAGGAAGAAGACGACGGAGAGGACATCGTGGAAGGAGCTCCCGGACCGTGAGCTGCAGGTACGGGTGGCGGAGGTCGTCGTGACGACTCTGGCAGCGAGAGGATGACGGAGGAGGCCCGGGTCAAGCCGGGCTCGAGCTTGAGCTCGGCTCGGCCATGGTGACGGCGGGTGCGTGGGTGGCTTACCTTGGCAGCGGCAAGAGGAAGATGCTGGAATTTTGTCTATTTGGGCGTAGCCCAATAATAGTTTCAGAAATTCCTAATAAATCCTAGAGGCCCACGCAGCCCATTTGTGCAAGGCAAGAGGTGGAACTAAAGTTTAGTCCCACATTGCTAGTTTAGAGGGAGTTGGACCTCTTTATAAGGGAGGCTCCTTCCCCACTTGTATGAGCATGAGAACAAGAGGGACATCCACACGCGCTCCTCCTCCGCCGCCCGCCGCGTCGCGCCGCGCCGCGCCGTGCCGCGTGTTGCAGGAATGAGCCGAGCTGATGTCTTTGTTTCGTCTCCCTCGTTCCCTTCAGCTCCCGGCGCTGCCCTCTCGCCTCTTCTCTTGCGCCTATAAAAGGGATGTCGCTCCTCTCAGTGAGACACACCAGCACTTCTCCTTCCTCTCGCCACCGGTTCCACTCTCTGCGCTGCTGCCCATCTTCCTCATCCCGGCTTGCGGCGTGCGCCGCGAGTCGGGACAGTAGGCCTCCGAAACCGCACTCTTTGAGTCCAGTACGTGTTCTTGTTTTTCCTGTTGGAAGTCCTGCCACAAATCCTTGTTCTAGTGTTTTCCCTACCTCATATATGCATCTTGATCTACTGTCTGCTCGAGAGATGATCGGTTCTAGATCATATATGCAAATGTTATTTACCTTCACTTTGTCAAATCGCATGACTTGTTTTATCACTGCTATACTAGTCATGCTTTATCTACTATTTTTGTTAATAAAATCTTTCGGTAAATTGCTCATATTTCCAACAATCCAAAAACCTTATTATAGGCAATTTACCCCGAGTGGTTTTGCTGCTTCCATGAGACCTTCTATGTTTGAGGGTATCCACTATAAGAGGGAGAGCAAGATCCCCAACAGGCAAAAGCTTTTCAGAAAATGGATACTCTATTTAAGGCTGCTCTCTTGAGTGTTCTTGGTGAGAACAAAGTTGATGCTTATGCGTCAATTGATAATGGAAAAGATATGTGGGACGCACTCGAGGCCAAGTTTGGGGTCTCGGATGCTGGCACTAAGCTGTACATCATGGAGCAATTCTATGATTACAGGATGACTGAAGAGCGCTCCGTGGTTGAGCAGGCTCATGAGATACAGTCATTTGCTAGAGAACTTGAGCACTTCAATTGCATGCTACCGGACAAGTTTCTTGCTGGGGGTATCATCACTAAGCTTCCTCCTTCATGGAGGAACTTTGCTACCTTACTGAAGCATAAGAGACAGGAGTTTTCCGTTCCGGATCTCATTGGTACTCGTGATGTGGAAGAAAAGGCGAGAGCAAAGGACACACGTGCTCGAGGTATTGAGGGAGGATCTAGTGCCAATCTGGTACAGAAGAAAAACTTCCAGTCCCACAAGTTCAAGAACAAGGGCAAGCTTGATGGTAAAGCAAAGTTTGATGGGAAGAATAAGGCTGTGCAGCACACGAACTTCAAGAAGAAGAATGACAAGAAGAAAGGTGTTTGTCATGTGTGTGGAGATCCTGATCATTGGGCTCCTAGTTGCCCCAGTAGCTATGACAAGCGTCATCCTAGGAAAGGCGGCAAGACCGCTAATGTTGTGATTGGAGACACTGACATGAAGGATGCTGGGTATGGTATATTTCCCACTATTCTTTCAATATGTCATTCTCCTGATTGGTTGATTGACACGGGTGCTAATGTGCATGTATGCGGTGATATTTCCATGTTTTCGTCTTATCAGACCGCAGGGACTTCAACCATGCTGATGGGCAACGGTTCAAGAGCTTCTGTTCGTGGTGTTGGCACGGTCGATCTGAAGTTTACTTCGGGGAAGATCGTGCGGCTGAAGAACATGCATTATGTCCCCTCCATCAATAAAAATCTTGTTAGCGGATCTCTTCTGTGTAGAGACGGCTACAAGCTTATCTTTGACTCGAATAAATTTGTAATATCCAAGTATGGAACCTTTGTCGGTAAAGTCTATGAGTCAGGAGGCCTGTTTCATTTATCCTTGTCAGACGTTTGCAATAAAGTTGTTAATCATATTTGCAACAATAGTGAATCAAATGTGTGGCATTCACGTCTTGGTCATGTTAACTTTGGTTGCATGTCGCGACTAGTGAACTTGAACTTAATCCCTAGTTTCACCATTGTCAAGGGATCTAAGTGTCAAGTGTGCGTGCAAGCTAAGCAATCTTGTAAGTCTCACGTGACTGCGGAGACGAGAAATCTTGCACCACTAGAACTTATACATTCAGATCTATGTGAAATGAATGGTGTTTTGACAAAAGGTGGAAAGAAATATTTCATGACATTGATTGACGACTCCACTAGATACTGCCGTGTGTATCTTCTGAAATCTAAGGATGAGGCTTTGAACTTTTTAAAGATCTATAAAGCTGAAGTGGAAAACCAACTTGATCGAAAAATCAAGAGGCTTAGGTCCGACCATGGTGGAGAGTATTTTTCCAATGAATTTGATGCTTTTTGTGCGGAACATGGTATAATCCATGAGAGGACGCCTCCCTACTCACCTCAGTCAAATGGGGGGGCCGAAAGAAAGAACCATACACTAACCGATTTGGTTAACGCCATGTTAGACACATCGGGTCTCTCCAAGGCATGGTGGGGGGAGGCGATATTGACAGCAAGTCATGTCCTAAATCGAGTCCCCACAAAGAACAAAGAGATAATTCCATTCGAGGAATGGGAGAAGAGAAGGTTAAAACTCTCTTATCCGCAAACATGGGGTTGTTTGGCGAAAGTCAATGTTCCAGTTCCAAAGAAGCGGAAGCTTGGACCAAAGGCTGTGGATTGTGTTTTCTTGGGATATGCTTTTCATAGCATTGGCTATAATTCTTGGTTGTAAAATCTGAGGTACCTGACATGCATGTCGGTACGATCATGGAGTCGAATGATGCGACTTTCTTTGAAAAGATATCTTTCCCATGAAGGATATGGCTACCACATCTAATCAGGAGATGCCTAGTTCATCGAATCAGGAACCAGTTACAATTACCGAACCTGCCATTTCGATGGAACACTTTGAAAGTCCTGTGGAGGAGAACAATGAAGTTACTACTAGGAGCAAGAGACAGAGGACCGCGAAGTCCTTTGGTGATGATTTTCTTGTGTATCTCATAGATGACACTCCCAGTTCTATTTCAGAGGCCTATGCATCTGAAGATGCTGACTATTGGAAGGAAGCAGTTCGTAGCGAGATGGATTCCATCTTGGCGAATGAAACTTGGGAGATAACTAATCGTCCTTATGGGTGCAAACCTATAGGATGCAAATGGGTATTCAAGAAGAAGCTTAGGCCTGATGGTACTATTGAAAAGTACTAGGCTCGGCTCGTGGCTAAGGGTTATACCCAAAAGGAAGGTGAAGACTTCTTTGATACTTACTCACCTGTGGCTCGACTGAGCACTATTCGAGTTCTACTTTCACTAGCTGCCACACATGGTCTTCTCGTTCATCAAATGGATGTTAAGACTGCTTTCCTAAATGGAGAGTTTGATGAGGAAATTTATATGGAACAACCAGATGGGTTTGTAATAGATGGTCAGGAAGGAAAAGTGTGCAAGTTGCTGAAGTCTTTGTATGGACTCAAGCAAGCACCCAAACAATGGCATGAGAAGTTCGAAAGAACTTTAACAGCTGCTGGCTTTGTTGTGAACGAAGCTGACAAATGTATGTACTATCGCCATGGTGGGGGTGAGGTAGTTATACTTTGCTTGTATGTTCATGACATACTGATTTTCGGAACAAATCTAAATGTTATTAAGGAGGTCAAGGATTTCCTATCTCGCTGTTTTGAGATGAAGGATTTAGTAGTGGTTGATGTCATTCTGAACATCAAGTTGTTGAGAGACGATGATGGTGGGATTACATTGCTTCAATCTCACTATGTGGAAAAGATCTTGAGTCGCTTTGGCTACAGTGACAGCAAGCCCTCTCCAACACCATATGATGCTAGTGTGTTGCTTCGAAAGAATCGAAGAATTGCTAGAGATCAATTGAAATATTCTCATATTATTGGCTTGCTTATGTACTTAGCCAGTGCTACAAGACCTGACATCTCTTTTGCTGTTAGCAAACGGAGTCGGTTTGTCTCAAAACCAGGAGATGTGCATTGGAAAGCTCTAGAGAGAGTTTTGCGTTATTTGAAAGGCACTGCGAATTATGGAATTCACTACACCGGGCACCCAAAGGTGCTTGAAGGGTATAGTGACTCAAACTGGATCTCACATGCTAATGAGATAAAGGCCACGAGCGCATATGTATTCACTCATGGAGGTGGCGCTGTTTCTTGGAAGTCTTGCAAGCAGACCATCTTAACGAGGTCAAAAATGGAAGCAGAACTCACAGCACTAGATACAGCTATGGTCGAAGCAGATTGGCTTCGACCACTCTTGAATGACTTGCCGGTAGTTTAGAAACCTGTACCGGGTATCCTTATGAACTGTGACAATCAAACTGCGATCACTAAAGTGAGCAGCTCAAAGGATAACATGAAGTCATCAAGACACGTTCTGAGAAGGTTAAAGTCTATCAGAAAAATGAAAAACTCTGGAGTTATTGCATTGGATTATATCCAAACGTCTAAAAATATGGCAGATCCTTTTACTAAGGGTCTATCACGTAATGTGATAGATAATGCATTGAGGGAGATGGGTATGAGACCCACAATATGAGTTGTTCATAGTGGTAACCTATTCTGATAGGGGCAAAGGTGTCCCGTCTTTCGATGAGATGATGGATATCGCTTTGGTGGAAGTCGACTTTGACGATCCGACTACGAACGTGCGAGGACGTAGCGCCTTAGCAATCGCTAAACCAACTCCGAGAGGTTATTGACCACGCCGGAGCATGATCAACCTGACCACGAGGGTCTATTTCCTGCGAGCAAACGAAGAACAAGCAAGGAACTGAGATTGCAATATGGATATTGCGAATATAAGATGAAAGCTTTATTGATCAAGGTGGGGTTCTGTGACGCCTTTGTCTGGTCGTTGAACACAAACGAAGTACGCCAAGTTGCAGCTATGGTGAACTTTAATCTAAACAAAACCCAAGGTCTAAACGGTGCCCTAAGGGCTGTATATATGGAGGAAGAGGGGGGGAATTTCGTGGCCCTTGGTGGAGGGGTCCAAAATCAACCCGATCTCTTGTTTCCCCACACATACGGACTCTAAAAATAGCCTATACTTATGTATTCCGAAATTACATGGGCCTGGCCCAATAATAAGGTGACGCAGCACCTAGAATAGCCTCTAGACGAAATTTATGAAGTGGCATCTTGTATATTTCGTCCAAGGCTTCATGCACCCATTATGGTGGCTTCAAAGTCCTGAAATCATCACTTGTAACTTCGTTCTTGTTCCCCTTGCGCATGCCATCATCTCCATGCTTGTTCTTGCTCCAATGTTCATCCTTCTCCAAGCTAGGCCCTTCATTTGTAAGCAAAACAAATGTATCCAATTTAGGTAGCATCATATTCTCATGAACATTAGAATCATTACCAAGAAATGAAAGTACCTGGTAATTTAGTTGGCGTGCGCGAGCTCTAGTAATTGGTCCAGTATGTATAGCAGCAGGGGCTGTGGGTGTAACAATGGTATTGATGTCCTCATCATCCTCCCCTTCTTGAAATGAAGTCATCCTCGACGGAAGTTCATCTTCCTCACCCAAATAAGGCTTCAAATCTGCAATGTTAAAAGTGGGACTAACCCCAAAATCTACAGGCAGCTCAAGTTTATATGCATTATCATTTATTTTCTCCAACACCTTAAAGGGACCATCAGCACGTGGCATTAGCTTTGATTTGCGCAAATCAGGAAATCTATCCTTACGCAAATGTAACCAAACAAGATCTCCAGGTGCAAACACAACATGTTTTCTACCCTTATCTCCAGTCAGTTTATATTTAGCATTCATACGCTCAATGTTTTCCTTAGTTAACTCATGCATTTTTAAAATCAATTCAGCACGTTCTTTAGCATCAAAATTAACCTTCTCCGAAGATGGAAGAGGCAACAAATCAATAGGTGCATGAGGTAGGAAACCATACACAACTTCAAAAGGGCACATCTTAGTAGTAGAATGCAATGAATATGAGGCAAGCATTCCTCCCACATTTTCTTATTATTCTTCAAAACAGCCCTAAGCATAGTAGACAATGTTCTATTGACTACTTCAGTTTGTCCATCAGTTTGGGGTGACAAGTAGTACTAAAAAGCAGTTTAGTCCCCAACTTAGCCCATAAACATCTCCAAAAGTGGCTAAGAAATTTAGTATCACGATCTGAAACTGTCACATCCCTAGCTTCTGGTAATGCTCTGAGCTAGCTAGTCATGTGTTGCATCATGTTTAAATTTTGCCTAAAATTGAAATGGGGATGTTCAAACCCTAGCATTAAATCAACTCAACTAGGGTAAGTTAAAATCTTTTCAATAAACCCAAAAGGCCCCTAAGAAAAGTTCATGATTTCTGGTTAAGGTGGAAACCTCTGCCAAAAATGATGAATATATCCTTAGGTCATTTTTGGATTTTTGAATTAAATCATATTGTATTTGACTTTGGGCATTTAAATACTATAAATATTTTAAATGCTCAAATAAATGTTGGAAATTGATAAGGGTCACTGGAATAATTCAGAAAGCACCCATATTTATTTCCAGGATTTTATAAAATGATTTGATATTTAAAACAAATCAAAAACAAATTGCAGAAATAGAAAAAAATAAAACAGAACAAAAATAAGAGGGAGAAGGACATACCTGGCCTCACCCGTGCAGCCCACCAGCCGGCCCAGTTCCCCCCAGCCGGCCCAGCCCACCTCCTCCTCCTTTGTCCTCTTCCTCCTCTGCCAGGAGGACGAGCAGAGGCGAGGCGTGGCGCTCGCCGACGCTGCCTCGGCCACCTCCTGCTTCCCCCCCCTAGCCACCTCCTGCTTCCTCCCCGACCCCCTCGCGACGCCACGAAGACGCCCTCGCCCCCTGCACCTCCCCTCTCTCCCCCTGGACCCCATTCCCTCCTCTGTTTCCCTCTCGCGCACACCACCGAGCGGAGCTCGCCGCCATCGTCGCCGTACCCATGGCCACCGGCCACCCCTAGCCTCGCCGACGCCCCAGGAAGCTCCGCTGGTCCTCCCTCGACCTCCTCGTCGTGTCACGCGACCAGAAGAGCCCCGGAACGCCACCCCCGACGTTTTCCCCTCGCCGGCCGCCGAGGAGCTTCTCCGTCGATTCGGCCACTCCGGCGCGCCCCCGAGCCGGCCAACCATCCCTACGGCACCGCTGTGAGCTCCTACGCCTCCCCTCCCTTTTTCCCCCTTCGATTGTGCCCTGTAGCCGCCGCCCCACGAGCACCCGAAGCCGCCGTCCGCCATGGCCGGTGAGCTCCGTGCTCCCGAGCTTCTCCGCCTGCGCTCGTTGCCTCCGGGTATTCCTGGTGACCCCAGCATCCCGTAGAGCCCATCGGCCGCGCCCGCCGTGCCGTGTAACGCCGAAACCGAGCACACCCGAGCTCCGGCCGCCGCCTCGCTCGCCGTCGGCACCGATTCCGGCCGCCCCGAGCGCAACTGACTCCACCAGGAGCTTCGGCTCCTCCCCAGCTCCTCCTAGATGCCCTCCGCGGCCCATTTGGTCGCCGGAGTGGCCAAAACCACTCTCGCTGCCGCGTCGGGCTCGCCGGCGGCTAAACACCGGCAGCCGACTTTGACTTTGACCACGGGTGGGCCCCGGTTGACTCTCCTGAGTCAATGACAGGTGGGGCCCAGCCCTGTTGACTATTAGGATTAGTTTTAATTAATTTTAGTTAAGCTAATCACACTGACATGTGGGTCCCAGTGTCAGGTTTGACCTGGAGGCGCCCAGTTGACCTGCTGACGTCATGATGACGTCAGGCTGGCGCATTAATTCAATTACTGGATTTATTAATATCCAGGAAATTCCAGAAAATGCCTAAAACTTCTAAAAATCATAGAAAATTAACCGTAACTCCAAATTAAATAATTTATATATGAAAAATTATCAGAAAAATTCAAGGAATCCATCTGTACCATTTTCATGCATGTTAGAACAACTTATAGATGCTGTTTAGCACAAATCATATAAATGGCATTTGAATAATCACATATGGAGTTTGAATTTGAATTTTATATTCAAACCAACTTCATTTAATCTGTTGCTAGTTGCATTAGCCCAAAACACATTCATATTTCCATGTCATAGCATGCATCATATTGTGCATTGCATTGATTGTGTTTCCTTCTGTGTTGCCGGTAATTGTCCCCTCTCGATAGACGTGATACCGATGATGTGATCGTTGACACTGATGAAGACTCAATGTTATCTTCAGAAGTGACAGGCAAGCAAAACCCCCTTGTTCATTCCGATACAATCCTACTCTCTCGCCCCTGCTCTCTTTTAATGCATTAGGACAACACCGATTTATCTGTTACTTGCTGCGGTAGCTGAACCCCTTTATCCTTTGCATGACCTGTCATTGCCACAGTAAATAGATGAAACCCACTAGCATGAGTAGGAGTTGTTTGATCCCTGTTGTGCCTACTCATTCATGTTTGTTTGTCATGCCTGCTACTGCTTAGAGTTGAGTCAGGTCTGATTCATCGGGGATGAATCAGAGGCGTGTGAACATGTCCTACTGTGTGTGAGCTAAGTGTGTGAACACGATTTGGTAAAGGTAGCGGTGAGAGGCCATGTAGGAGTACATGGTGGGTTGTCTCATTGCAGCCGTCCTCAGGAACTGAGTTCTGTGTTTGTGATCCATGATTCAGCTACTACCACGCATTGGGCCCGAAACCAATGGACCCTCTCGGCTTCTTAATCACCCTTGTCCTCTGTCCAGGAGTTGCAAGTAGTTTCTGGTGTTTGTAGTATGCTGGAGGCCGTGGACAGCGCTGACCGTAGGGGTGGGTTGTGATGCGGTAGGCACGTGGCCAGGTAAACCGGGCACCCGTTTGGTGTCACGGAACCCTGTACACATCGTTTGGGGCTGTGAGCGAAACTCCGGCCGGATCTCCTCATGGATGGAACCCGAATAGGCGATAAACCTGGACTAGAGACTTGAGTGTTTAGGCAGGCCGTGGCCGACACCCACGTTGGGCTTCCGCTTGAAGGTTGCCGAGTACATGTCGTGTAAACGGCGGTAAGTGGTGAGAGCGTGTGTGAAGAAGTACACCCCTGCAGGGTTAACCTAATCTATTCGAATAGCCGTGTCCACGGAAAAGGACTTCTGGGTTGCTTATATCAGTTCATAGACAAGTGAAAGTGGATACTCTAAAATACGCAAGATAAGCGTGAGTGCTATGGATGGCGTTCTCGTAGGGAGACGGGAGCGGTTCCATAGTGGTGTATTGATATGGTGAATATGTGGACTCGTGTGCGCCACCTCAAAAGAGTCGCTTGCAGTCGTAGTTTAGGATAGCCACCGAGTCAAAGCTGGCTTGCTGCAGTTAAACCCCACCATCCCCTTTGTTGATAATGATGCATATGTAGTTAGTTCTGATGTAAGTCTTGCTGGGTACATTTGTACTCACGTTTGCCTATTTTATGTTTTTGCAGAGAGACTTCAGTCTCACTAGTAATTCCGCGTGGTCTTCGACGTTTAGCTTGATACCTCAGCTACGGTCTTGTGCCCTCGGCATGATCTGATAGATAGTCAGGCTTCTCAGCCTTTTTCATTTATAGTTGTCTGTACTCAGACATGATAGCTTCCGCTTGTGCTTTGACTTGTATGCTCTGAGTGTTGGGTCATGAGACCCATGTTTGTAATATCTCGCTCCTCGGAGCCTATTGAATAGATTACTTGAGTCATAGAGTCATGTTGTGATGCCATGTTGTATTTGCACATATCGAGCATATTGTGTGTATGTTATTGAAATGCTTGGTATGTGTGGGATCTGACCATCTAGTTGTTTATCTTTAGTAGCCTCTCTTACGGGGAAATGTCTCCTAGTGTTTCCACCGAGCCATGGTAGCTTGCTACTGCTCCGGAACACTTAGGCTGGCCGGCATGTGTCCTTCTTCGTTCCTGTGTCTGTCCCTTCGGGGAAATGTCACGCGATGAATACCGGAGTCCTGTTAGCCCGCTACAGCCCGGTTCACCGGAGTCCTGCTAGCCCAGTGCTACAGCCTGGTTTCACTCGCTGATGATCGACACGTTCGATGCTGGGTCATGGATGCCTGTCCCTGTAAGTCTGTGCCGCTTTGGGTTTACGACTAGCCATGTCAGCCCGGGCTCCTTATCATATGGATGCTAGCGACACTGTCATATACGTGTGCCAAAAGGCGCAAACGGTCCCGGGCAAAGGTAAGGCGACACCCGTGGGAATACCGTGCGTGAGGCCGCAAAGTGATATGAGGTGTTACATGCTAGATCGATGTGGCATTGAGTCGGGGTCCTGACAGCGTTGGTATCAGAGCTTGACTGCCTGTAGGATTACCAAGCCAAACTGGTCGAAGTTGAGTCTAGAAATTCTTTAGTTATATAAGGGAATTGATTGTGGGATGGAACGTAAGGCTCTTTTTACTCCTTATACCTCATGCCCTTCTGATCTGAGTCATCTTATCTTTCCTGCGGGGATTAAGAACTAGGCTATCTCTTCTTTCTATTAGGATCACGTGTTACCAATCCGTAGACCTATAGAATTGTTGGACTTAAGCCTCGTTTCAGTTCCTATTACTTTCGTATGTTAAATTGTTGATCTCGAAACCTTGATATTGTGCCTTTGAGTGGTTATGCCCCCATTTTTGTGAATGTCTCAAATCTTTTCTGAGCATTTACAGCCGTTATGCTGTCCGAGTCACCCCACGTTTCTGAATAGTCTGAAGCATTTGCAAATCCCTTCCTTCTGTTTCCGATGTTCCCATGGGCCAGATTTACCACACTAATCGGTGTGTTGAGGTAATTATTGCCTCGACATATATGTTGGAATTATTATTATGACTCTAAGTGCTTAGGGGATCATCTAGTGGTCTAGCCATGATTTGTGTCCTAGTGTGAAGATTCTGGCCTTTATTCTCGGAAGCATCCCGTGATGCTACTTAGTAGCAGGTATTCTACTCCTGGGTTCTGAACCCGAGATTCACTCTACCTACTTCATGTTGATAGTAATTGCTAGTGCCTTTAGGATATTAGTAACCTTTGCGATAGTCCTTGAAGTCCGTGGTATCTTCTTCTTCCAAATACCATGAACTACTTATGGCAGATGTTTATTGGATCAAAAAAAATCACAATTAGAGTACTCTTGAGGAGTTCTCCATTCATAAATCGTGACTCTGCCAGTTCTACCTTTCTGCATGGGTTATCCGGAAGAAATATGTTGAACTTGGTTTGACATACTAATCTATGCATCCACAACTCAGAAAGTTATATGTTCCTTTGAGTTGTTCTCTTTAGTTGCATTCTGACCCTCGTCTATCAATTGATAGTCAAGAGTATGCGTGCGTTCGTTCATCGATGCCTATGACTCTTGTGGTCTGTCAAGCCATTCTATTCCGGAATGACTAGGAGAAACAAACTCCAGTACCTCTTCCATATCTAGGATTGGGTCAAAGTAGTTGTATTCCGCAGATCAAATGCCAATCCAGCTTTTGGTTCTGCTCTACCTTGGAGTATTACATATTTTATATCGAGATTGTTATAGGAATTGCACCCCATCCTATGAACTCCTGGTACAGTGATACTTCTTGCCGTCATTAGTCATTCCTCGGTCTTCGTGTTGATGCAACCGGAATACCGACAAATGAATTGTGATGTGTGAAATCAATACGCCTAGCAATCTCGTTGTTGGGTAGTTAAAGGACAATAATTTTATTCTTAGTGTGTTGGTTATTGAATCATCATTCTAAGATTGATCGTGCTACCTAGTCCTTATTTCGGTGCACCCTTCGATTGATGAGTTAGGATCTTGTCAAGTCCTCACTCATTTGATCATATCGTCTTGCCCTCAAAAGCAAGATTGTTCTCGAGCTTAGTAACATACCGGTGGCTCGTGATTCTCTGAATATCTTCTCAGAAGTATTACCAGGTTGTCACCTGACCGCTATGTTGAGCTCGTGATCAAGTTGGTTTTTTGTGAACCATCCTTCTCCAAGAATCTGTGTTGGATATCCCTGAGCTAGTTGGTTAAGTTAGACAACGACTTGGAGAGTTGGAAGATAAAAGCTTGCCTGACTTAGTTCGTTCCAAAGGGATATTCTTGTGTAGTGTGTGTTGAAGAAAGATGATATCTTCATCGATTGGTCCCTGTGATCAGTTGCTGGACCTATTGTCTTATCAA
>NC_057810.1:404368437-404445665 GCF_018294505.1 Triticum aestivum | reverse complement strand
ATCACATATGGAGTTTGAATTTGAATTTTATATTCAAACCAACTTCATTTAATCTGTTGCTAGTTGCATTAGCCCAAAACACATTCATATTTCCATGTCATAGCATGCATCATATTGTGCATTGCATTGATTGTGTTTCCTTCTGTGTTGCCGGTAATTGTCCCCTCTCGATAGACGTGATACCGATGATGTGATCGTTGACACTGATGAAGACTCAATGTTATCTTCAGAAGTGCCAGGCAAGCAAAACCCCCTTGTTCATTCCGATACAATCCTACTCTCTCGCCCCTGCTCTCTTTTAATGCATTAGGACAACACCGATTTATCTGTTACTTGCTGCGGTAGCTGAACCCCTTTATCCTTTGCATGACCTGTCATTGCCACAGTAAATAGATGAAACCCACTAGCATGAGTAGGAGTTGTTTGAGCCCTGTTGTGCCTACTCATTCATGTTTGTTTGTCATGCCTGCTACTGCTTAGAGTTGAGTCAGGTCCGATTCATCGGGGATGAATCAGAGGCGTGTGAACATGTCCTACTGTGTGTGAGCTAAGTGTGTGAACACGATTTGGTAAAGGTAGAGGTGAGAGGCCATGTAGGAGTACATGGTGGGTTGTCTCATTGCAGCCGTCCTCAGGAACTGAGTTCTGTGTTTGTGATCCATGATTCAGCTACTACCACGCATTGGGCCCGAAACCAATGGACCCTCTCGGCTTCTTAATCACCCTTGTCCTCTGTCCAGGAGTTGCAAGTAGTTTCTGGTGTTTGTAGTATGCTGGAGGCCGTGGACAGCGCTGACCGTAGGGGTGGACTGTGATGCGGTAGGCACGTGGCCGGGTAAATCGGGCACCCGTTTGGTGTCACGGAACCCTGTACACATCGTTTGGGGCTGTGAGCGAAACTCCGGCCGGATCTCCTCATGGATGGAACCCGAATAGGCGATAAACCTGGACTAGAGACTTGAGTGTTTAGGCAGGCCGTGGCCGACACCCACGTTGGGCTTCCGCTTGAAGGTTGCCGAGTACATGTCGTGTAAACGGCGGTAAGTGGTGAGAGCGTGTGTGAAGAAGTACACCCCTGCAGGGTTAACCTAATCTATTCGAATAGCCGTGTCCACGGAAAAGGACTTCTGGGTTGCTTATATCAGTTCATAGACAAGTGAAAGTGGATACTCTAAATACGCAAGATAAGCGTGAGTGCTATGGATGGCGTTCTCGTAGGGAGACGGGAGCGGTTCCATAGTGGTGTATTGATATGGTGAATATGTGGACTCGTGTGCGCCACCTCAAAAGAGTCGCTTGCAGTCGTAGTTTAGGATAGCCACCGAGTCAAAGCTGGCTTGCTGTAGTTAAACCCCACCATCCCCTTTGTTGATAATGATGCATATGTAGTTAGTTCTGATGTAAGTCTTGCTGGGTACATTTGTACTCACGTTTGCCTATTTTATGTTTTTGCAGAGAGACTTCAGTCTCACTAGTAATTCCGCGTGGTCTTCGACGTTTAGCTTGATACCTCAGCTACGGTCTTGTGCCCTCGGCAGGATCTGATAGATAGTCAGGCTTCTCAGCCTTTTTCATTTATAGTTGTCTGTACTCAGACATGATAGCTTCCGCTTGTGCTTTGACTTGTATGCTCTGAGTGTTGGGTCATGAGACCCATGTTTGTAATATCTCGCTCCTCGGAGCCTATTGAATAGATTACTTGAGTCATAGAGTCATGTTGTGATGCCATGTTGTATTTGCACATATCGAGCATATTGTGTGTATGTTATTGAAATGCTTGGTATGTGTGGGATCTGACCATCTAGTTGTTTATCTTTAGTAGCCTCTCTTACGGGGAAATGTCTCCTAGTGTTTCCACCGAGCCATGGTAGCTTGCTACTGCTCCGGAACACTTAGGCTGGCCGGCATGTGTCCTTCTTCGTTCCTGTGTCTGTCCCTTCGGGGAAATGTCACGCGATGAATACCGGAGTCCTGTTAGCCCGCTACAGCCCGGTTCACCGGAGTCCTGCTAGCCCAGTGCTACAGCCTGGTTTCACTCGCTGATGACCGACACGTTCGATGCTGGGTCATGGATGCCTGTCCCTGTAAGTATGTGCCGCTTTGGGTTTACGACTAGCCATGTCAGCCCGGGCTCCTTATCATATGGATGCTAGCGACACTGTCATATACGTGTGCCAAAAGGCGCAAACGGTCCCGGGCAAAGGTAAGGCGACACCCGTGGGAATACCGTGCGTGAGGCCGCAAAGTGATATGAGGTGTTACATGCTAGATCGATGTGGCATTGAGTCGGGGTCCTGACAGAAACAATAGTATTTGGCACACCATGCAAGCGAATAATTTCAGGAAAGAACAAATCAGCAACATTAACAGCATCATCGCTTTTATGACATGGTATAAAGTGTGCCATTTTCGAGAATCTATCCACGACAACAAATATGCTATCCCTCCCCTTCTTTGTTCTAGGTAAACCTAAAACAAAGTCCATAGATATATCCTCCCAAGGAACACTAGGTACAGGCAAAGGCATATATAAACCATGAGGATTGAGTCGTGACTTAGCTTTTTGACATGTATTGCAGCGAGCAATAAAACGCTCAACATCCCGTCTCATCTTTGGCCAAAAGAAATGTGTAGCAAGTACGTCCTCCGTCTTCTTCACGCCAAACCTCCATGCGCCTCCTCCAACAACAAAAGATGAACAGAGCTAGCTGGAATGCATAGCTTGTTAGCACGGAACACAAATCCATCATTAACGACGAACTTGTTCCATGTTCTTCCTTCTTTACAATTCTGCAATACATCTTTAAAATCAACATCATGCACATATTGATCTTTGATGGTCTCCAAACCAAATATTTTGAAGTCAAGTTGTGAAAGCATAGTAGAGCGACGAGACAATGCATCAGCAATAATATTTTCTTTACCCTTCTTGTGTTTAATGACATAAGGGAAAGTCTCAATGAATTCAACCCATTTAGCATGTCTACGATTCAGTTTAGCTTGACTTTTAATATGTTTCAAAGATTCATGATCAGAATGTATAACAAATTCTTTGGGCCATAAATAATATTGCCATGTTTCTAAAGTCCGAACAAGAGCATATAATTCTTTATCATAAGTAGAATAATTCAGACTAGGCCCACTCAATTTTTTTGAGAAGTATGCAACAGGTTTGCCATCTTGTAACAACACACCTCCTAATCCAATTCCAGTAGCATCACATTCAAGCTCAAAAGTCTTATTAAAATCAGGAAGTTGGAGTAAAAGAGCATGTGTCAACTTATCTTTCAATACCGTGAAGGCTTCTTCCTGTGCGATACCCCAAACAAAAGGCACATCCTTCTTTGTAAGATCGTTGAGAGGTGCAGCAATGGTGCTGAAATCTCTCACAAAACGCCTATAGAATCCAGCGAGGCCAAGAAAACTCCTCACTTGTGTGACCGTTTTGGGCTGCGGCCAACTCTCAATAGCTTCAATCTTGGTTTTGTCAACTTCAATTCCCTGTGGAGTAACAACATAGCCAAGAAAACATACTCGATCGGTGCAAAAGGTGCACTTCCCAAGGTTACCAAACAAACGTGCATCATGTAGAGAAATAAAAACAGCACGTAAATGTTCCAAATGTTCTTCCAAAGATCTGCTATAAATCAATATGTCATCAAAGTAAACTACCACAAATCGTCCAATGAAAGCACGTAAAACTTCGTTCATTAATCTCATGAAAGTACTAGGTGCATTAGTTAACCCAAAAGGCATGACTAACCACTCATATAAACCAAACTTAGTTTTAAATGTTGTTTTCCATTCATCTCCCAATTTCATACAAATTTGATGGTATCCACTACGCAAATCAACTTTGGAGAATATTGTAGAGCCATTCAATTCATCAAGCATATCATCTAGCCTAGGAATAGGATGACGATAACGAATAGTAATATTATTAATGCCTCTACAATCAACACACATACGTGATGTACCATCCTTTTTCGACACTAGAATAATAGGAACAGCACAAGGACTAAGGGATTCGCGTATATAACCTTTGTCGAGCAGCTCTTGTACTTGACGCATAATCTCCTTCGTCTCCTCTGGATTGGTACGGTATGGCGCACGGTTTGGCAGTGAAGCACCGGGAATTAAGTCAATCTGCTGCTCAATCCCTCGAATATGCGGTAATCCCGGTGGCACGTCTTGTGGAAAGACATAAGCGAACTCCTGCAAAATGTTAGTGACAGCAGGAGGCAAAGAGGAAGGCACGTCCTCGAATGAAAAGAATGCCTCTTTGCACACAAAAGCATAGCAAACAGATTTGCTGAAATCTAGCTCATCAATATCAGATTTGGTGGCAAATAAACATGCACTTTTCAATTTTATTTCAGAAGCAACACTAGATGGTTTATTATTAGGCTTCATTTGTTGCTCAAATTCTTTTGCCACAATCTGATTTTCGCTCTTATTCTTCTCCTGTTTTGCTTTATTAGCTCTATTAATATCATCTTTCAAAATAGAATCAGGAGTCATAGGAAGCAAAGTAATATTTTTATCCTTATGAACAAGAGTATACTGATTGTTTCTACCATGGTGTACAGAATTTTTATCAAATTGCCATGGTCTACCAAGTAATAAGGAACATGCTTGCATAGGTACCACATCACAATCAACATAATCAGCATATGTAGAGATACTAAAATGCACATGAACAGTACGTGTTACCTTAACCTTGCCGCTGTTGTTGAACCATTGGATGTAGTAAGGATGTGGATGTGGTCTTGTGGTGAGAGAAAGCTTCTCCACCATCTCCATGCTAGCCAAGTTGTTGCAGCTCCCTCCGTCTATGATGACGCGCACAGAACGTTCCTTCACAACTCCCTTGGGATGGAACAAATTGTGCCTCTGATTTTGCTCATCTTGTGTGACCTGCACACTGAAAACACGTTGAGCAACTAAACATTCATACCTGTCAGCATCTTCAGGAGCCATGTATTGCGTCTCATGATCAGAATCATCTCCACCGTGTTCTTCACGTGTAATAAGAGCCAACGTCTCCTCATCATAGTCACTAGCGGACTCATACCCACCATCCTCAGTAGCAATCATCACACGCTGAGATTTGCATTCTCTCGCATAATGACCTCTTCCCTTACAACGACGACAAATAATATCACTTGTGTGCCCAGTTGATGCCATGGAAGAAGAAGAGCTCTGTGTAGGCCCGGCAGGTGCGCTCGTGGCAGATAGTGGTGATTGTGCCTGCTTTCTTGTATCACGGCTGGAGGTAGCAGCTGATGGAGGTGCTGGTGTAGTGGAAGTAGAGGATGCACGCGGTGTCCATGATGAAAGTCGACCTGCAGACAAGTTAGTTCGCGTCAATGCTTGTCGATCCTACACTTCACGTTTAGCTTTACAAGCAAGATGGAATAAACAAGTGATATTAGTATACTCCTTATACTCTAGAATGGTCTGAATCTCTCTGTTTAATCCACCCATAAAACGTGCAAGCATAGTTTCATTCTCCTCAATAATACCACATCTAATCATGCCAGTTTGTAATTCCTGATAATATTCTTCTACAGAATTTTTTCCTTGTCTTAAACGCTGCAATTTTTGAAGCAATTCACGTTGATAATATGGTGGAACCCAACGAGTACACATAGCAGTTTTCAAAGCAGCCCAAGTAGTTGGAATAGGATATAATCTACAATGTTCAGACCACCATACACATGCAAAACTAGTGAAAGCACAAACAGCAGCAGCAACCCGTCTCTCCTCGGGATATTGTAAACATGTAAAACGTTGTTCAATTTCTAACTCCCAAGTAAGATATATATCAGGAACATATCTACGCTCAAATGGTGGAATATTCAATTTCAGTTTTACAATATGGTCATTATCTCGTACCTGAGGTGGTGGTGCAGGCCTACCATTGCGAATATATACCCGAGGTCGACCTGCTGGTGGTGGTGCTGGTGGCTGCACGTAGTTCTGATTTTGATCAACCTCATCCTCGTAATAGTCCTCCACCTCTGCTATAGCAGCAGGAGCTACAGAAGCACCAACAGCTGTAGCAGCGGCACCAGAATTTTGTCCTGGCTCAATAGGAACACGATGTGCTCGCCCTACTGTATCGCGGCGTAGAACTGGTTGTGGGAGACGTTTGAGTAATTTATTGAACTTGGCGTCCAACTTGGTGTCATTTGTCTTCTCAATGTCATCCATCCTCTCCAATGCCTTTCCAAAACTGGCCATGACGTCCTCCACCTGTTGACCCAACATTTGATGAAACTTATCATGAAGGTCCTTGTTCGTCATGTTCTCCTAGTCAATCTCGTCGACGTGTGTTCTTGCCATAGTTAGCAGCAATAGAAACAGACAAGTATATGATCCTACAGACTACTGGAATATGGTGGTGGTGGGGTGTCACAAATCCTTCAAGCAAATCTCAAATTCTTACCAGTTCTTACCCAGCAGCAGGTGGTGATCGGCAACCGTTGTTGTCAAAAGTCTCAAAGCTTGGGTAGATGGATTACCAGGGAGAGTCAAACGCACAACGTAGATGTATGTGGAGCTGGGAAGGCTTATAATATGGTAGCAAAAAGGGTCAGCAATAATCAATTCAGAGATGCAAAGTTGAATAAACGCTCAACAACGGTACTGTGCTGGTCCTAGGCTAGACTGTGCTACAGACGCGAGCCTAGAACACTAACAAAATCACGACGCTGCACGGAAACAAGGGAGAAGCACACTCTGAAAAAAAATTTCACTCTTTTTTGTTGCGCTCTTTTTTTTGCGCTCCTCTTTTTTTTGGCCGAAAATCACTATAATGGCAAATGTCTCAAAACTCTTCCCAAGTCAAGAGAACAGGATAGGCACGAATTTTTTTCGACTGCCCGGACCCAAAAACTGGAACCGGGTCAAAAAAAACTTTCTATAACGGCGTCTGTCTCAATACGCTTAGAAACACCTAAAAATAGGATAGGCAGAATTTTTTTTGTCCAGTGCGTTTTTGGAAAGTTTTGGGCCTAAACGGAGGGTGATTTCCGGACTCTTTTTTTTTTGGAAACCAACCTCTTCTACGGATGGCAAAAGATTGCTGGAATCCGAAACCTACTCAGACAAGGAAACACGAATCGGAAATTAGATGGATCCCGAAAACAAACCTAATATGCAAGGAACTCGGATTGGTGGTGGATATATCGTGGTGGTATATGGCAGCGGTGGTGGTATATGGCAGCGGTGATAGTATATGGATATGGATCGATGGTGGTATATGGATACGGATTCGGAGCGGGGGTGGCAGATGGCAGGGGCGATGATGATGGTGCGGTGGCGGCGTGACAACTTATGACGAGAACTTGAAACTCTAAAAGACTAGACGCTAAGACCAGCAACTAGACACGACGATGCAACCACAAATTCAACAAAGCAAAACCCTAAAAAGATTATGCAAAGGCTCAGATTGGTTCGGATATGATGAACTAACCCTAATTTTTTTTGTGGCTTTTTCGTGGACTGTAGGTATGAAGAACAAACTCGATCTAAATTACGACAAACTGTAAAATCTCACCGAGCAACCTGGAAATCTGATACCACTTGATAGGGGCAAAGGTGTCCCGTCTTTCGATGAGATGATGGATATCGCTTTGGTGGAAGTCGACTTTGACGATCCGACTACGAACGTGCGAGGACGTCGCGCCTTAGCAATCGCTAAACCAACTCTGAGAGGTTATTGACCATGCCGGAGCACGATCAACCTAAGCACGAGGGTCTGTTTCCTGCGAGCAAACGAAGAACAAGAAAGAAACTGAGATTGCAATCTGGATATTGCGAATATAAGATGAAAGCTTTATTGATCAAGGTGGGGTTCTGTGACGCCTTTGTCTGGTCATTGAACACAAATGAAGTACGCGAAGGTGCAGCTATGGCGAACTTTAATCTAAACAAAACCCAAGGTCTAAACGGTGCCCTAAGGGCTGTATATATGGAGGAAGAGGGGGGGAATTTCGTGGCCCTTGGTGGAGGGGTCCGAAATCAACCCTATCTCTTGTTTCCCCACACATACGGACTCTAAAAATAGCCTATACTAATGTATTTCGAAATTACATGGGCCTGGCCCAATAATAAGGTGACGCAGCACCTAGAATAGCCTCTAGACGAAATTTATGAAGCGGCATCTTGTATATTTTGTCCAAGGCTTCATGCACCCATTATGGTGGCTTCAAAGTCCTGAAATCATCACTTGTAACTCCGTTCTTGTTCCCCTTGCGCATGCCATCATCTCCATGCTTGTTCTTGCTCCAATGTTCATCCTACTCCAAGCTAGGCCCTTCATTTCTAAGCAAAACAAATGTATCCACTTTAGGCAGCATCATATTCTCATGAACATTAGAATCATTACCAAGAAACGAAAGTACCTGGTAATTTAGTTGGCGTGCGTGAGCTCTAGTAATTGGTCCAGTATGTATAGCAGCAGGGGCTGTGGGTGTAACAATGGTATTGATGTCCTCATCATATTCTTTGTGATCGGAGATCCCGTGAATTAGATGTGGAAGACACGCTGTTGGTTAACTGGGAGGAGAGTACCCTTACTGTTAAAATACCACTCCATGAAGATGCAATATTCTCCTAATCTGCATGGAAGGTTTGTGTATATCTTAATGTGTTCTAAGTGGCTCTTTGAAGTAGAGATGTTGTGCTGCAGAACATCTCTTGAAGAACGCACCTATATGAGTCTGATTGTTAAACGTTGCAATCTATGAGAGTAGGGTTCTCTCTAGTAAACTCATGAAAGGTCTACTTTCACTAGCTGCCACACATGGTCTTCTCATTCATCAAATGGAGAGTTGGATGAGGAAATTTATATGGAACAACCAGATGGGTTTGTAATAGATGGTCAGGAAGGAAAAGTGTGCAAGTTGCTGAAGTCTTTGTATGGACCCAAGCAAGCACCCAAACAATGGCATGAGAAGTTTGAAAGAACTTTAACAGCTGCTGGCTTTGTTGTGAATGAAGCTGACAAATGTGTGTACTATTGCCATGGTGGGGGCGAGGGAGTTATGCTTTGCTTGTATGTTCATGACATACTGATTTTCAGAACAAATCTGAATGTTATTAAGGAGGTCAAGGATTTCCTATCTCGCTGTTTTGAGATGAAGGATTTAGGAGTGGCTGATGTCATTCTGAACATCAATTTGTTGAGAGATGATGATGGTGGGATTACATTGCTTCAATCTCACTATGTGGAAAAGATCTTGAGTCGCTTTGGCTATAGTGACAGCAAGCCCTCTCCAACACCATATGATGCTAGTGTGTTGCTTCGAAAGAATCGAAGAATTGCTAGAGATCAATTGAAATATTCTCAGATTATTGGCTCGCTTATGTACTTAGCCAGTGCTACAAGACCTGACATCTCTTTTGCTGTTAGCAAACGGAGTCGGTTTGTCTCAAAACCAGGAGATGTGCATTGGAAAGCTCTAGAGAGAGTTTTGCGTTATTTGAAAGGCACTGCGAATTATGGAATTCACTACACCGGGCACCCAAAGGTGCTTGAAGGGTATAGTGACTCAAACTGGATCTCACATGCTGATGAGATAAAGGCCACGAGCGGATATGTATTCACTCATGGAGGTGGCACTGTTTCTTGGAAGTCTTGCAAGCAGACCATCTTAACAAGGTCAACAATGGAAGCAGAACTCACAGCACTAGATACAGCTACGGTCGAAGCAGATTGGCTTCGACCACTCTTGAATGACTTGCCGGTAGTTGAGAAACTTGTACCGGGTATCCTTATGAACTGTGACAATCAAACTGTGATCACTAAAGTGAGCAGCTCAAAGGATAACATGAAGTCATCAAGACACGTTCAGAGAAGGTTAAAGTCTGTCAAAAAAATGAAAAACTCCGGAGTTATTGCATTGGATTATATCCAAACGTCTAAAAATCTGGCAGATCCTTTTACTAAGGGTCTATCATGTAATGTGATAGATAATGCATCGAGGGAGATGGGTATGAGACCCATAATATGAGTTGTTCACAGTGGTAACCTATTCTTTGTGATCAGAGATGCCGTGAATTAGATGTGGAAGACAAGCTGTTGGTTAACTGGGAGGAGAGTACCCTTACTGTTAAAATACCACTCCATGAAGATGCAATATTCTCCTTATCTGCATGGCAGGTTGATGTATATCTTAATGTGTTCTAAGTGGCTCTTTGAAGCAAAGATGTTGTGCTGCAGAACATCTTTTGAAGAACGCACGTATATGAGTCTGATTGTTAAACGTCGCAATCTATGAGAGTAGGGTTCTCTCTAGTAAACTCATGAAAGGTTCGGAGTATGACGCATAAGCTCCACCCGCGGGGAAGACCCACGGTAGCCACGTATCGGTCAAGGCTTTATGTGAAGCTAGATTCGCAGAAAACTTGCAGTTTAAGGCCCAGTCCACTGTTCAAGTTGCTTACTAGTGTAGCATAAGGTTCTAGGTGGAAGTTCAACTTAACAGTCTCCATTGCAGTACCGGTATATAAAATAGTGTTTTGGAACCAAAGGCAAATTTTGTGTGCCTCTGGGATCTGGTGGGGGATTGCTGGAATTTTGTCTATTTGGGCCTAGCCCAATAATAGTTCTAGAAATTCCTAATAAATCCTAGAGGCCCACGCATCCCATTTGTGCAAGGCAAGAGGTGGAACTAAAGTTTAGTCCCACATTGCTAGTTTAGAGGGAGTTGGACCTCTTTATAATGGAGGCTCCTTCCCCACTTGTATGAGCATGAGAACAAGAGGGACATCCACGCGCGCTCCTCCTCTGCCGCCCGCCTCGCCACGCCACGCCTCGTCACGACGCGCCGCGGGTTGCGGGAATGAGCCGAGCCGATGTCTAAATTTTTGCCAATACGAACGCTGCACCCTTCGGCTGCTGTCTGTTCGTTTCGTCTCCCTCGTTCCCTTCAGCTCCCGGCGCTACCCTCTCGCCTCCTTCTCTTGCGCCTATAAAAGGGAGGTCGCTCCTCTCAGCGAGACGCACCAAAACTTCTCCTTCCTCTCGCCACCGGTTCCACTCTCTGTGCTGCTGTCCATCTTCCTCATCCCGGCTTGCGGCGTGCGCCGCGAGTCAGGACAGTAGGCCTCCGAAACCGCACTCTTTGAGTCCTGTACGGGAGAAGGGTAATAAGGTTTTTGGGGAGCGCTCTGCGCGACTACTGCTTCTTCGTCACGGACGCCCCGGACTCCGACGACTACTTCCCCGACGTCGACAACCTCCTCGACGACATGGAGGACGCCGACCCCAAGTCCAGTGCCTCTACTCCGGCTACTGTCCAGTACATGTTCTTGTTTTTCCTGTTAGAGGTCCTGCCAAAAATCCTTGTTCTAGTGTTTTCCCTACACATGTTAGGATCTACCTCATATATGCATCTTGATCTACTGTCTGCTCGAGAGATGATCGGTTCTAGCTCATATATGCAAATGTTATTTACCTTCACTTTGTCAAATCACATGACTTGTTTTATCACTGCTATACTAGTCATGCTTTATCTACTATTCTGTTAATAAAATCTTTCGGTAAATTGCTCATATTTCCAAAAGAAGAGAAGGGTGGAATGGAGGGAGGAGGAGGTTTAAGGCACCGGGGTGGTCTTATAGAGGCCTAGGGACGACTCTAGCCATCAAATCAGAGGAGGTGCCGACGTGTCCCTGCTGGATGCTCTGCCGTACAGGAGGTTGAAGAAGCCCCTGTATGTGTGGGCTGCCTGGGCTGTGAAGATGGCTGCTGCTGGAGCTGGGCTCTCTCTCTCCCCCTCTTATTCTTTCTTTTATCAATTTCCTCAAACAGAAAATAAGAGAGAAAAACTCAGAGATAAAGGGAAGGCGTGAGAGAGATATGAGAATATATCTAGAGTCCAGAATTTGTGCAGAATTTTAATAAATTGCTTTGGGCATTTTTAAGGATAGAAAAATAATGCAAGTTTGAATTAAATTCAAACTTGAGCCATTTTTGAAGCAAACCAAATCAAGTCTAATTGAGATCAAATTTGTCAGAGAGGTACAAGGCATTGAGTAAGATCACCAGAAATAAATAAACATTAATGGAGGAGGGAATAATGTCACTTGCAAAAACATGAGGAAGAAGGAAGGGAGAGGTGATGATACATGGGCATATGGCTTGAGAGAGATAGCAAGGGCTGATGCACACACAACATGAAGAATGCAACCCACATGATGAGCATGATGAAATGCAAAATGACAAGGGTACAATGCAACCTAACAAGTGAGATGAGCATGGTGCAAGAAGCAAATATACGACAAGGCACTCAACATGAACATGGCACAAATATATAGGAATGAAATATGCAAAACAATTATGACAATGCAACAAACATAATAAACACATGGCAACCAATAAAATAAATAGAAGGCATCTAGAGCATCAGTCTCGGGGCGTCACAACACTCCCCCACTAACAAGAGATCTCGTCCTGAGATCTTAGGAACGAGACGGAAGAGAAATAGGATGAGGTAAAACAATAACTGAAGAGACAAGATGAACGAAGTTGAGAGCACTCAGGTAAAAAGAGGAACGATGATTATGATGAGACTCAAAAGCTCAAGAAATATGATAGACTTTGAAACCACTCGGGTTGGAAGAAGATAGAAAAGGAATAAGAACGAAAGAATTTAGGCAGCACTCCGGCTAAACATGGAAAGAATAGAACATGAACTGGACACGATGGGATGATACTTGGCGAGGGGAAGAACACAACGCCTCCGTAAGAATTGAAAAGGTAGAATGAAAAGAATGAAGAAGAAAAATGACAACTTCTACCACAGTTGAGTTGAAAAGCATCTTTGCAAGGAAGGACTGAACGAAGTTGTTGGAAATTCAACAACTAAAAGAATAAGCTTGTTGTGGGCTTAAGGAAAGCATCTCAAAATTATGAGGTGATAACCGGCCATAACCAAATGCTTGAATATCTGGGAATAACGAAGAAATGCAAAACTCCACTTCAAGAGAATACGGAGAATTAATTGCACTTCGAGATGCAAGAAGAATAATACTTGAGCTCCACCAACAAGAATCTTGATGAACTCTTGAAGAATGAATTAAATCATGAAGAACCACCATGAAGAACTCCGGTAAACAAAAGAATTAAAGAAACGAAGGTTGAAAAGAACAAGATAAAGCCTTGCGATGATTTAGATGGAGGTCCCGACGAAATGGCCGAGGAAATTTGAACACCAGAAAAGAAAAGATGAAAAAACTTGGAAATAGAATTTATTCATCAAGAACAAACTCCGAAGGAAGGGATTAATCACTTCATGGAAATAAGAATAAGATTTATTGTATGCTTATCCTTCATCAAATTAAATTGAAGACAAGCAACGGATTTTGAGATCACTTGATGCATGTATTGCATGTGCTTATCTATGGTGACAATGGGATATTAACGTGATCTACTCGACGTATGTTTTGGTGATCAACTTGCGGGTTCAGTGACCTTGTGAACTTATACATAGGGGTTGGCACATGTTTTCGTCTTGACTCTCCGGTAGAAACTTTGGGGCACTCTTTGAAGTTCTTTGCGTTGGTTTGAATAGATGAATCTGAGATTGTGTGATGCATATTGTATAATCAAACCCATGGATACTTGAGGTGATTTTGGTGTATTGTCACACCCAATATGTGACCCCATCCTAAAGGAACTCGAAGGTCCCACCAAGGATAGAAGCGCATATTGGAGACGCTTTTGCAAGGTGGTTATCATTACATCGTACCATTACATAATAGTTGGGGATACATACAAAAGGCATACAATTTCGCATGAATACAACAACATCATACACAAGAGCAACATCCGACTACGGATGAAACACAAACAGAAACTCAAACGACATCCACCCTGCTAGCCCAGGCTGCCGACCAGGAACCTAACCCCTGAACGACGAAGAAGCAGAAGAAGAACTCCAAGACAAGCATACATCGCTCTCATGTCATGATCATCGCATTACCTGTACCTTCAACTATTGTTGTAGTAATCTGTGAGCCACGAGGACTCAGCAATCCCATTGCCATGGGTATCAAGACTAGCAAAGCTTAATGGGTACGGAATGGATAAGTGGTGAGGTTCCAGCAGCGACTAAGCAATGTATGGTGGCTAACTTACGAATACAAGAATGAGATGAGAAGCTACGCAAATGGTCGCAAACTAGTAATGATCAATAAGTGATCCTGAACTACTTACGTTCAAACATAACACCACCGTGTTCTCTTCTCGACCCACTTGAAAAGAGACCATCACGGTTACACACGCGGTTGGTGTATTTTCATTCGAATCTGGCATCAAGTTCCCTACAACCGGATATTAACAAATTCCCATCTGCCACATAAGTGCGGGCACGGCTCTCGAAAGTTTAAACCCTGCAAGGGTGTCCCAACTTAGCCCATTATAAGCTCACGATCCGCAGAGACAATCCTCCATCGCGGGACATCCGATCAGACTCGGGATCCCGGAGCACAAGACATTCCGACAATGGTAAAAATAATCCAGCAAGACCTCCCGACATGCCAACACCTTGATAGTAGCCGCGCGTATCTCGTCTCAGGCCACGTCCGGATTGTCCAAATTCCGGTAGGCCAATCGCAGAGTTGCCCCTGGCGGCCACCGGGGGTTGACAGGTTGGACCAACACTCATGAGCAGCACTGGCCCGGGGAGGTTGATTAAGGGACCTCAGGGGCCGGCAAGTCCCTATGCAAGTTTTTTAGTTGTTATTAGGCAAATGGTAAAACCAATGTTGGGCCTTGCTGGAAGAGTTTTATTCAAAGTAAACTGTCAAGAGGGTCCCATACCCCTCACCATGTTAGGGACGCAAAATCAAGGAACATAACACCCTATGACGGAAACTAGGGCGGTAAGAGTGGAACAAAACACCAGGCATAAGGCCGAGCCTTCCACCCTTTAGTAAGAATATAGATGCATTAATTAAATAGGAGATATTGTGATATCCCACATAATCCTGTTCCAACATGGAGCAAACTTCAACTTCACCTGTAACTAACAACGCTATAAGAGGGGCTAAGCAAAAGCGGTAACTTAGCCAAACAATGGTTTGCTACTAAGGGTGAAAAAGGTTAAAGGCTGACATGGCAATTTGGGAGGCTTGATAAACAAGTGATAGGAAGCCCGACAGAGTGATAGCATCGAGATAACTATCATAGCAATGATAGTAGTGAGATCCAGGGTAACGGTCATCTTGCCTGAAATCCCACTAAGAAGAAGAACGAGTCCATGAAGAAGACGAACGGGCGTAGATGATCCAAATGTAGACGAACGAATCCTCACGATCGCAACGAAACATGAACTATTGAGAAGAAGCACAATCAGAAAGAAGCAAAGAACATGATAAACACACAAGCACGAACAAGACATGATGCTCAACCAATTATGATGCATGACAATATTAAATGTTGGTTAACATGGCAAGAGGTGAAACATAATAAAACTACCTATCTAGACAAGTTTAAATGAGGCCAGAACAACAAACAACAATTCCAGAAAATCCCCACATGCATATTTTGGATTTGCTACTGTTCTGCCCTAAACACAATTTTAGTTTTGTTACATAGCAAAATAAAGTGTAGCAGGTTAATCTATGCATTTTTCTACCCCACTTACATATAAAGAACATTTAATTCCGAGCTACGGTTATTTAGTTATGAAATAAACCATTTTAACATGTCATTCGTGCAAAATAATGCAAACCACAAGTTTAAACATTTTAAACATGGATGAAAGTTGCAGATTATGAAAGTACAGGAAAATCTGAGCATTTTGCATATATAACATGTTTTATTTGGATGCATGGACATTTAGGTATGAGCGTTTTAAAATGATGGCATTTACTGTAAATATGCATGCACTGAAAATAGAGAAAAACTCTGAGATGAAAAAAGCAGACGCGGGCCGGATTGCAGCAACCTGCAGCGGCCCAGGAGGACTTGGCCGAGTGAGTGCTGAGTGTGTGCGCATGCAACAGTAAAGGAAAAAATAGAGCAAAAATTGGGGAGCCTGGGACTCGAACCCCACACACCTTGGATCTGTGCATTGTGTGCTGACCACTGGGATAAAAGCATGTGTGTGTGCAGGATTGATGCACCTGGCTTTACTTGAGGGTTGTCCAGAAGGACGAGCCTTTGGCCATGGCTACACAGAGAACACCCGCGCTAGAGGTGGCGAAGTAGGAGGCGACGACCCGCGATGTAGAGCAGCAGCGGGCCTGCGGGAAGGTGGTATCGGTGCGCTCATGCATTGGAGGTGCTTCGGGAGGTGTGCGCGTGGGGTTGCTCGAGCTCGGGGAGCGGAATGGTTGTGGCGCTGTCTAGCTGCAGAGGGCGTGGGTGTGGGATGATGCATGTGCATGTGTGCGTCTGCGAGCAGGTTCAGGGTCAGAGAACCAAGCACAAGCCTGGGGGCTTGCTTCAATGGAAGCCATGGCGACCAGAGCTGTGGTTGTGTGTGTGGACAGAAGCAGCATCTGGCTAGGTGCGCTAGTGCAGCAAGGCGTGCGGATGCAGGCAGGGCCGGCCCTGGAGTTTTGAGGGGCCCAGGGTGAACTCCTTTAGTGGGCCCAGCGGCTGCGATGGAGGAAAAAAAGGAATTCCAAATTTGATATGGAAAAATTCTTGTAAAGTCATAAACCATGATATATTGTTGTAAATAGTACTTTGTCCCTTGTCTAGGTACATAAGTATGTAACAAATTTAAGACATGTAATTTGAAACGGAGGATGTACCTGATAATAATATGTTGCGGTGCTTCAATAATATTGGCATCTAATTGCTTTAGATTATCAGTAGTGTCACTTCAAAAAATAAATTGACTCACAACCTCCTTCTAAAATTTAGTTAACTGATGTGCTCATCTTCTCTTTTTCTTTTCTCGGAACTAGATAAATGTTTTTAGGCACATATTTGTAAAAACAAAAAGGAGCACACCTCAGCTTTGGAGTAAATAAGATGCAATAATATGTGTGCTCCAACACTGGTGTGCTCTTCGGATATCCAAGTCCAAAACATTGAGACTCGGCGACCAAGTGTACCTGTTATCTCCTCCAAGAATGCAAGGTTTATGAAAACAGAATACAACTTAATTATAATTAACCAGATTAAAATTGACGACCAAAATAATTCATAAATTTTTTTTACCTCTATCGTTTGGTTGTTCCTCACCCTAGGCGCAGCCGGCAGCCGTTGCAACGCTCCAGCCTTCGGCAGAGTTGCACGGCGTTTGCTGCTCCATCCTCCGTGTGTGACGGGAAACAAAGCCATGGGCCCCGAGCGAGTGAAGATTTCTAGAATTGAGCTATGGATTTGGAGAATTGAAGAAGCAATCAAACTAACAGCCACGGGGAAGGTTCTTCCCTCACAAGAAAAAAAAACAGCCATGGCTTCGCGCACACATCCCAGACATGTACAGCCGATCCATATTCTGGAACGAATTAGCTATGTGTGTGTTCTTTGGGCTTCTAATCTATTACTCCCTCCCAGTGGCGGAGCTCGGTACAAATTGCTAGGGGGCCAATGCAAAAACATGAGTATTTGGGGTTGTAAATTGCTAAAAAAAATCTCATCTAAGCCCTCCCTAAAAAAATTCCTTCAGAGTTTCGTCTGAGGCTTGGGGGGGGGGGCAGCGGCCCCCCTCGGCCTCAACATAGCTCCGCCAGTGCTCCCTCCGTAAACTAATATAAGAGCGTTTAGATCACTAATTTAGTGATCTAAACGCTCTTATATTAGTTTACAGAGGGAGTACATGTCACGGATGGGCTTCTCAGGCCTTTTTTGTTTTCCACAAATACTGGGCTTGTACGGCTGTACCCAATCCTTTAGCATACATACATATGGCCTGGATTGGGGCCCCTGGTTCGGCTGGGCCCCAGGCCGTCGCCCCTGCTGCCCTGGCCCAGGGTCGGCCCTGGATGCAGGAGGCTGGCAAGCTCGCGACCATGGCGAACATGGTGGCCGGAGCTCCTGTATGTGAGGGACAGCGTCTACAAGGCATGGAACGGAGCAGAGAGAGGGCTGCGAGGAGCGACTGCTCACCAGGGGCTCGATCAAAACGAGGAGGAGGACGAGGAAGCGATGGAGAAGGCAAGGCCATGCGTTGACACGGTGTCTGTGAAGTAGCTGAAGCTGAGGTAGAAGATGACGAAGACAGCGACGGGGTGCTGGACTTGGCGATCCGGCTCGGGTTGTCGTGCGAGGGGTCGCTCCAGAGGAAGAAGAGGCTGGTGCAAGGGTTTGAGCTGAGGAAGAAGACGACGGAGAGGACATCGTGGAAGGAGCTCCCGGACCGTGAGCTGCAGGTACTCGTGGCGGATGTCGTCACGGCGACTCCGGCAACGAGAGGATGATGGAGGAGGCCTGGGTCAAGCCGGGCTCGAGCTTGAGCTCGGCTCGTCCATGGCGACGGCGGGTGCGTGGGTGGCTTACCTTGGCGACGACAGGAGGAAGAGAAGGGTGGAATGGAGGGAGGAGGAGGTTTAGGGCACCAGGGTGGTCTTATAGAGGCCTAGGGACGACTCCGGCAATCAAATCAGAGGAGGTGTCGACGTGTCCCTACTGGATGCTCTGCCGTACCGGAGGTTGAAGATGCCCCTGTACGTGTGGGCTGGCTGCGCTCTGGAGATGGCTGCTGCTGCTGCTGGGCTGCATTGCTGCTGCTGGAGCTGGGCTCTCTCTCTCTCCTTCTTATTCTTTCTTTTCTCAATTTCCTCAAACGGAAAATAAGAGAGAAAAGCTCAGAGATAAAGGGAAGGCGTGAGAGAGATATGAGAATATATCTAGAGTCTAGAATTTGTGCAGAATTTTAATAAATTGCTTTGGGCATTTTTAAGGATAGAAAAATAATTCAAGTTTGAATTAAATTCAAACTTGAGCCATTTTTGAACCCAACCAAATCAAGTCCAATTGAGATCAAATTTTCAGAGAGGTATAAGGCATTGAGTAAGATCACCAGAAATAAATGAACATTAATGGAGGAGGGAATAATGTCACTTGCGAAAACATGAGGAAGAAGTAAGGGAGAGGTGATGATGCATGGGCATATGGCTTGAGAGAGATAGCAAGGGCTGATGCACACACAAGAATGCAACCCACATGATGAGCATGATGAAATATAAAATGATAAGGGTACAATGCAACATAACAAGTGAGATGAGCATGGTGCAAGAAGCAAATATATGACAAGGCACTCAACATGAACATGGCACAAACATATAGGAATGAAATATGCAAAACAATTATGATAAATAGAAGGCATCTGGAGCATCGGTCTCGGGGCGTCACATGTATCTAGGTGATATTAGGGTTTTTGTTGATGTGTGTCTTAAGGTGTTATTTTACTACGAACTCTAGGGTTGTTTGTGACACTTATAGGTATAGCCCAACGGATTGATTGGAAAGAATAACTTTGAGGTGGTTTCGGACCCTACAATAATCTCTTTGTTTGTTCTCCGCTATTAGTGACTTTGGAGTGACTCTTTGTTGCATGTTGGGGGATAGTTATATGATCCAATTATGTTATTATTGTTTAGAGAACTTCCACTAGTGAAAGTATGAATCCTAGGCCTTGTTTTGAAGCATTGCAATACCGTTTTCGCTCACTTTTATTGCTTGATACCTTGCTGTTATTATATTTTAAGATTACAAAAACCTATATCTACCATCCATATTGCACTTGTATCGCCATCTCTTCGCCGAACTAGTGCACCTATACAATTTACCATTGTATTGGGTGTGTTGGGGACACAAGAGACACTTTGTTATTTGGTTGCAGGGTTGTTTGAGAGAGACCATCTTCATCCTTTGCCTCCCACGGATTTATAAAACTTAGGTTATCCACTTGAGGGAAATTTGCTACTGTCCTACAAACCTCTGCACTTGGAGGCCCAACAACGTCTACAAGAAGAAGGTTGAATAGTAGACATCAAGTTTCGTACCTTACAAACAATTTATATCTTTTGTTCTCCGCTAATAGGAACTCGGGAGTGATTGTTTATTCCACTTTGAGGGATAATCATATGATCTAACTATGTTAGCATTGTTGAGAGATTGCACTAGGGAAAGTATGCACCCTAGGCCTCATTTTCCATCATTGCAATACCATTTGTGCTCCGTTTTACTATTTACTACCTTGCTGTTTTTTATTGTTCGCACTACAAAAAGTCATATTTACTATCCATACTACACGTTTATCACCATCTCTTCACCGAACTAGTGCACCTATACAATTTGCCATTGTATTGGGTGTGTTGGGGACATAAGAGATTTCTTGTATTTGATTGCAGGGTTGCTTGAGAGAGACTATCTTCATCCTATGCCTCGCATGGATTGATAAATCTTAGGTCATCCACTTGAGGGAAATTTGCTACTGTCCTACAAACCTCTGCACTTGGAGGCCCAACTACGTCTAGAAGAAGAAGGTTGCATAGTAGACATCAAGCTCTTTTCTGGCGCCGATGCCGGGGAGGTTAGTGCTTGAAGGTATATCTTTAGATCTTGCAATTGAATCTTTTAGTTTCTTGGTTTATCACTAGTTTAGTATATAAAATAAAACTACGAAAAAATGGATTGAGGGTGCCTCATATGCTTCATCTTTTTAATGTCTTCCGTCAAAATAAGGATTCCGATAGTTGTGCCCAAGTGTTAGAAGAAGAATGCATTAAATTGTTTGGCACTAAATATTTGAATGATGAGTATGATTGCAATGTTGTTAGTATGAATTGCTTGAATATCCATGATGATAATGATATGCAAAGCCATAAGCTTGGGGATGCTATGTTTGATGAAGATGATATTTTTTTGTCCCCCAATTTTTGATGAGCAAATTTCTTATGATGAAAGCATGCCTCCTATCTATGATGATTATTGTGATGACATGTATGCTATAAAGAATAGTGTTAATCATGAAACTTGTCATCTTGATTTTAATTTTCAATTGGATTATGCCTCACATGATAGTTATTTTGTTGAGTTTGCTCCCACTACTATTCATGAGAAGAAATTTGCTTATCTGGAGGGTAATAAAATTTATATGCTTGGGGATCATGAAAATAATTCTTATGTGATGGTTACATTGTTGAATTCATTCATGATTCTACTGAAAATTATTATGAGGGAGGAATATATGCTTGTAGGAATTGCAATAATATCAAGTTTCCTCTCTATGTGTTGAAAATCTTGAAGTTATGCTTGTTTGTCTTCCTATGCTAGTTGATTCTTGTTCCCATAAGTTGTTTGCTCACAAAATCCCTAGGCATAGGAAGTGGGTTGTACTTAAATGTGTTAGTCATATGCTTCATGATGCTCCCATTATGTTTCAAATCTTATCTTTTATGTGAGCATCATTGAAATCATTATGCCTAGCTAAAAAGGCATTAAAGAAAAGCGCTTGTTGGGAGACAACCCAATATTTACCCCTACTATTTTTGTGTGTTCACATGATTATGCAACTGTAGTAATCATGTTTTATAGCTTTTGTTTCAATAAAGTGCCAAGTAATACCTTTAGGATAGCTTACGGTGATAGTTGTGTTAAAAATTAGAAACTTTTGCGCCCAGTAAATTAGTTTTGATAATTCGCAGAAACATGATTTTGGTATGATTCCTTTTGGTATGGATTTGTATAAAAATTTATCAGGTTTTCCTAATTTGGATGGAGTTTTGGAGTTATAGAAGCTTTCGAGAGTTACAGATTACTACAGATTGTTCTGTTTTTGACAGATTCTGTTTTCTGTGTGTTGTTTGCTTATATTGATGAATCTATGAGTAGTATCGGAGGGTATGAACCATAGAGAAGTTTTAATACAGTAGATATTACACCAATATGAATTTAGAATGAGTTCACAACAGTACCTAAGTGGTGATTTATTTTCTTATACTAACGTAGCTTACGAGTTTTCTGTTGAGTTTTGTGTTGTGAAGTTTTCAAGTTTTGGGTAAAGATTCAATGGACTATGGAATAAGGAGTGGCAAGAGCCTAAGATTGGGGATGCCCAAAGAAACCCAAGGTAATATTCAAGGACAACCAAGAGTCTAAGCTTGGGGATGCCCCGGATGGCATCCCCTCTTTTGTCTTCGTTCGTCGGTAATTTTACTTGGAGCTATATTTTTATTCACAACATGATATGTGTTTTGCTTGGAGCATCATTCTATTTTATTTTGTTTTTCTTGCTGTTTGAATAATATCCCAAGATCTGAATTCTTAAATGTTAGAGTTTTCACATAGTTACATAATTATTCGACTACTCATTGATCTTCACTTATATCTGTTGGAGTAGTTTGTCGTTTGCTCTAGTGCTTCACTTATATATTTTTAGAGCACGACAGTGGTTTTATTTTGAAGAAATTGATGAACTCTCATACAAAATATATATTATTTTGAGAGTCTTAAACAGCATGGTAATTTTCTTAGGTTATGAATATAGTCCTAATATGCTGGGAATCCAAGAGGGATATAACAAAAGTTTCATATAAAGTGCATTGAATACTATGAGAAGTTTGATTCATTATGATTGTTTTGAGATATGAGGATGGTAATATTAGAGTCATGCTAGTGAGTAATTGTGGATTGTAGAAATACTTGTGTTGAAGTATGTGATTCCCGAAGCATGCACGTATGGTGAACCGTTATGTGATGAAGTCGGAGCATGGTTTATTTTTTGATTATCTTCCTTATGAGTGGCGGTCGGGGACGAGCAATGGTCTTTTCCTACCAATCTACCCCCCTAGGAGCATGCGCGTAGTACTTTTTTCGATAACTAAGAGATTTTTGCAATAAGTATGAGAGTTCTTTATGACTAATGTCGAGTCCATGGATTATACGCACTCTCACCCTTCCACCATTGCTAGCCTCTCTAGTGCCGCGCAACTTTCGCTGGTACCATACACCCACCATATACCTTCCTCAAAACAGCCACCATACCTACCTATTATGGCATTTCCATAGCCATTTCGAGATATATTGCCCTGCAACTTTCCACCGTTCCGTTTATTATGACACGCTTCATCATTTTCATATTGCTTGGCATGATCATGTAGTTGACATAGTATTTGTGGCAAATCCACCTTTCATAATTCTTTCATACATGTCACTCCTGATTCATTGCACATTCCGGTACACCGACAAAGGCATTCATATAGAGTCATATTTTGTTCTAAATATCGAGTTGTAATTCTCGATTTGTAAGTAAATAAAAGTGTGATCATCTTCATTATTAGAGCATTGTCCTAGTGAGGAAAGGATGATGGAGACTATGATTCCCCCATAAGTCGGGATGAGACTCTGGACGAAAAATAAAAATAAATAAAAAAATAGGCCAAAAAAAGAGAGGGCCCAAAAAAAGCAGAAAAAGAGAGAAGGGGCAATGCTACTATCCTTTTACCACACTTGTGCTTCAAAGTAGCACCATGATCTTGATGATAAAGAGTCTCCTATGTTGTCACTTTCATATACTAGTGGGAACTTTTCATTATAGAACTTGGCTTGTATATTCAAATGATGGGATTCCTCAAAATGCCCTAGGTCTTCGTGAGAAAGCGAGTTGGATGCACACCCACTTAGTTTCTTTTTGAGCTTTCATAAACTTATTACTCGAGTGCATCCGTTGCATGGCAATCCCTACTCAATCACATTGATATCTATTGATGGGCATCTTCATAGCCCGTTGATACGCCTAGTTGATGTGAGAGTATCTTCCCCCTTTTTGTCTTCTCCACAACCACCATATTCTATTCTACCACAGTGATATATCCATGGCTCACACTAATGTATTGCGTGAAGATTGAAAAAGTTTGAGAACATCAAAAGTATGAAACAATTGCTTGGCTTGTCATCAGGGTTGTGCATGATTTAAATATTTTGTGTGATGAAGATAGAGTATAGCTAGACTATATGATTTTGTAGGGACAACTTTCTTTGGCCATGTTATTTTGAGAAGACATAATTGCCTTGTTAGTATGCTTGAAGTATTATTTGTTTTATGTCAATATTAAACTTTTGTTTTGAATCTTAAGGATCTGAATATTCTTGCCACAATAGAGAAGATTACATTGATAAATATGTTAGGTAGCATTCCACATCAAAAATTTTGTTTTTATCATTTACCTACTCGACGACGAGCAGGAATTAAGCTTGGGATGCTTGATACGTCTCCAACGTATCTATAATATTTTATTGTTCTATGCTATTATGTTATCCATCTTGGATGTTTTATATGCATTTATATGCTATTTTATATGATTTTTGGGACTAACCTATTAACCTAGAGCCTAGTGCCAGTTCTGTTTTTTTATTGTTTTTGAGTTTTACAGAAAAGGAATACCAAACGGAGTCCAATTGACCTGCCAATTTATGGAGATTTTTATGGACAGGAAGAAGCCCCCGAAGCAAAAGAGTTGGGCCAGAAGAGCCCCGAGTCATCCACGAGGGTGGAGGGTGCTCGCTACCCCTGGGTGCGCCCCATACCTCGTGGCTGACTCGGAGACCCCCCCTGACATGAAACCGACGCCAAAAATTCCTATAAATACAGAAACCCCCGAAAAGAAACCTAGATCAGGAGTTCTGTCGCCCCAAGCCTCTGTAGCCACGAAAAACCCATCAGAACCCTGTTCTGGCACCCTGCCGGAGGGGGGAACCATCACCGGTGGCCATTTGCATCATCCCGACGCTTTCCATGACGAGGAGGTGTAGTTCACCATCAGGGCTGAGGGTATGTACCAGTAGCTATGTGTTTGATCTCTCTCTCTCTCTCATGTTCTTGATCCGGCATGATCTTGATGTACTGCGAGCTTTGCTATTATAGTTGGATCATACGATATTTCTTCCCCTCTACCTTCTATGGATTGAGTTTTCCCTTTGAAGTTATCTTATCGGATTGAGTCTTTAAGGATTTGAGAGCACTTGATGTATGTCTTGCATGTGCTTATATGTGGTGACAATGGGATATTCACGTGATCTACTTGATGTATGTTTTGGTGATCAACTTGCGGGTTCAGTGACCTTGTGAACTTATGCATAGGGGTTGGCGCATGTTTTTGTCTTGACTCTCCGGTAGAAACTTTGGGGCACTCTTTGAAATTCTTTGTGTTGGTTTGAATAGATGTATATCAGATTGTGTGATGCATATTGTATAATCAAACCCGTGGATACTTGAGGTGACATTGGAGTATCTAGGTGACATTAGGGTTTTGGTTGATGTGTGTCTTAAGGTGTTATTTTACTACAAACTCTAGGGCTGTTTGTGACACTTATAGGAATAGCCCAATGGATTGATTGGAAAGAATAATTTTGATGTGGTTTCGTACCGTACAATAATCTCTTCGTTTCTTCTCCGCTATTAGTGACTTTGGAGTGACTCTTTGTTGCATGTTGAGGGATAGTTGTATGATCCAATTATGTTATTATTTTTGAGATAGCTTGCACTAGTGAATGTATGAACCCTAGGCCTTGTTTCGAAGCATTGCAATACCGTTTTCGCTCACTTTTATCACTTGATACCTTGCTGTTATTATATTTTTCAAATTACAAAAACCTATATCTACCATCCATATTGCACTTGTATCACCATCTCTTCGTAGAACTAGTGCACCTAAACAATTTACCATTGTACTGGGTCTGTTGGGGACACAAGAGACTCTTTGTTATTTGGTTGCGGGGTTGTTTGAGAGAGACCATCCTATGTCTCCCATGGATTGATAAACCTTAGGTCATCCACTTGAGGGAAATTTGCTACTGTCCTACAAACCTCTGCACTTGGAGGCCCAACAACGTCTACAAGAAGAAGGTTGCATAGTAGACATCAGGTGCATTGCCTCGAGCTTGGGAAGTGCTGCATTCACCTCACACGCAAACTGCTTGATGATGCGATGAGAGGCCGGGGCCTGTGAGCCGACCAGGATGCAGGCGATGGCGCGAAGCTCTTGGAAGCCCCCAGCCTCCTCGTCCTGATGGTGGCCTTCATTCCTTCTTGGTGGTGGCGGCAGCGGGGGAAGGCCAGCGTTGCCTTGAGGTCGGTCCTTGCAGGGCTGATCCCTCCAGACGCCCTCGCGAGGCTGGCCGTGCCAGCGACCCTCCCGCGGCTGGTCACGCCACTCTTGACGATGGTCACGGCCATCCTAGCGTCCTCCACCTCGGCCTCCTTCGCGGTCATAGCCTCGATCGTTGCGCTTGGGGCAATGACCGAGGTGCCCGTGCGAATGGTCCTGAGCTCCTCGCAGTCGTTGGTGTTGTGGCTATGCACGTTGTGGAAGACGCAGAATGGGCGGATGCCCTTAGATGACTCTGGGTGATCGCAGCTGTGCTTCATCTCTGGCTCGGCGGCGAGTATGGCTGGTCCCTTGCGCTTCACCTCCTTGGCCTTGGCCTTCTTGTCTTCTGGGTCTGCTTTAGGGACCTCGAGGAGGGAAAGGCGTCCCTCCTCAGCTCTCGCGCACTTGGTTGCCATGTTGAACATCTCCAGGGCCGTGCACATGTCTTCGTGTATGGCGAGCTCCTCCTTCATCTTGACATCATGGACGCCATCAGTGAACGCAGAGATGATGGCTTCGTCCAACACCTAGGGGATCTTGAAGTGAACGCTGTTGAAGCGCTGGATGTACTTCTGCAGGGTCTCTCTTGGTTCCTGCTTGATGCGTCGCCGATCACCCACGACCGGCGGGTGGTCACGAGTGCCCTGGAAGTTGGCGATGAAGCTCTCCCGCATCTCGTCCCAGGAGGATATTGATCCTACGGGGAGTTTCAGGAGCCTGGAGCGCGTGCCGTCCTTGAGGACCATGGGGAACCCATTCGCCATGACCTTCTCATCACCGCTGGCCGGCTCGATGCTCGGCTCATAGAGCTGTAGGAACTCAGCAGGGTTGGCGGTGCCGTCATAGCATGGAGGCAGGTCGGGCTTGAACTTCCTCGGCCAGATGATGTTGCGCAACTCTAGAGTGAACACGCGGTACCCTGTTGTGGCCACTGGAGCCCACCGTGGAGGTGGAGCCTGGTCTTGGCGCTCACGCACTGCCACCACAGGCAGCACGTGGTCTTGACGTGGCGGTGCCAGTAGCGCAGGCACATCTTCTTGTGGCCTCTGGACCACCTGGCAACTTGCTTTATCGCACGCGGGCACCTGATGCTGCGGATCATGCCGAGGTGCCATCCGCATTGGCTCGATGATGGCCTCTTGCCTTGGAGGCGGAGGAGGTGCCTCATGAGCTACATATCCTGCAGCACGTGGTGGTTGAGGTAGTGAGCGAGACGGTGCAGCAGAATCTCCAGCGGCGCCGACGAGCTCGATGATGCGGTCGAGCCAGTCCTTGAGAGGTTGTTGACCGGGCGGTAGCGTAGGAGCTCGCGCGCCATGAGAAGCGCGGCCTGTGCGTTTGCTGGGCCGCGACGAGCATGGGAAGAGGAAGCGGCCGGAGTCAGTGACGGAGTGGCGGTGCACCCGTCGCGGCGGACGGAAGTATGCGGTGAAGAGCATGTTGCTCGTGGTCCATAGAGCCCATGGCGGCATTTGCCACCGGCGATGGGGGCAACGAGGGCAGCCGTCGCCCGCCGGCGCTGTCTGAGCGATGCGGGCAGCGAGAGTGGCCCGGCGCTCAGCACGAGCTCGGCGCGCGTCAGCCCTGGAAGCGGTGGAGCAGCGGTGAGTCGACTAACAGAAGAGAGGTTCCGACGCACCCCTACCTGGCGTGCCAAATGTCGGATTTTGGGTTCCGCAAAACCTTCAGAGGTTCAAACTCTGGGGTGCGTGCGGAGATCTCAACCTCCCCAGTCTGCCTACTCGCCAATCTCACAGCCTAGCACGTCGAGCTCAAAGGAAAGGGGACACAATAGTTTACCCAGGTTCGGGCCATTTTGCGATGTAAAATCCTGCTCCTGCTTTGTGGTGGATTTGCCTCATGGGGCTGAGGACGAACTAGTACAGTGGTGAACAACCTCAGGAGGTGTGTTCTTGAGCCAAGTGAGCTGGTGGGGGTGGAATGGATGCGGTCGACTTGATCGATCCTCCCCCTTGCCCATGGTGGCTAGGTCCTATTTATAGTGGCCTTGGTCCTCTTCCCAAATGAAGGTGCGAAGGGATCCCACAATGGCCAAATTTGAAGGGAGACAAATAGTACATCTTATCCTGACTAAAGTGGTCTTCACCTGCAAAAGCCTCTGGTCATGACGCCGCGGTGGGCTCGGTGATGACCTCCGTCCTACCGTCATGGTGGTCTTGGTCTTGTTGCACGAGAATGGAAACCTTTGGCTGCTTCCTCGGGACTCCGCGCCTGCCGCTTGCCTCCTTTGCACCAAAGAGGAAATGGGTACACTGCGCCCGCTGGCGCCCGCCTGGCCTCGATCGTCATGGCTCACGTCACCCGAACCTCAAGAGGTGAGCCTTGCATAGAAATCTCCGCTCCTCGGGAGCCAGCAAAAGGAGGCTGATCCCTTGGGAGGTCTTGATGTCGTCCGCCTCATGAGGCTTGGCCCCTCGCGAGGGTCTTGAGTTGTTGATGTCGAAGGTGCATCGTACCAGGCTGTCGATGGAGCCACGTTGCTGGCCGCAGGCAGGCAATTCTAGGTACCCCGTGTTGAGAATGCTGTCACAATGTTCCATGAGTTTTGCAATTTAATGCCATCTCCGGTCTCCAGATGAACTGCGCCAGGTCTGGTGACTCGTACTACCTGGTAAGGGCCTTCCCACTTTGGCGTCAACTTGTTTGTACCCTTGGCGGACTGAACGCGCCTAAGGACAATGTCGCCTTCCTCAAAACACAAGGCATGAACCCTGCGGTTGTGATAGCGACGCAGGGCTTGCTGGTAGGATGCAGCACACGTAGCAGCCCAGAGATGGTTCTCCTTCAGTAGCATAGCGTCGTCACGCTGGTGATGTTCCTATGCTACTTCATCTTAGGCAAGCACTCCAGGTGACCCGTAAATGAGTTCCGTGGGGATAACTGCTTCTGCCCGTAGACTAGGGAGAAGGGAGTCTTCCTGGTAGCTCGATTTGGTGTCATCCCGAGGGACCAAAGAACCACCGGTAGATCGTCGATCCACCACCTTCCACACTTTTGCAGCTTATCAAATGTTCTAATCTTGATTCCTCGCAATAGTTCAGCGTTCGCCCTCTCAGCTTGCCCCTTGCTCCTTATGTGAGCAACAGATGCGAATGAGATCTTGCTTCCGAGGGCATGAACGTATTGCATGAAGGCGTGGCTTGTGAATTGGGGTGCCGTTGTCGGTGATGATTCGAGCAGGGAATCCAAAGCGGCACACCAATCCATTCATGGACTTGATAGCTGACTGAGCAGTCATCTTTCTCATGGGCTCTACTTCCGGCCAGTTTGTAAACTTGTTGATTGCAACGAGCAAGAATTCAAAGCCCCCGGTAGCACGGGGGAAAGGGCCCAAGATGTCGAGCCCCTAGACCAAAAACGGACATGACAAAGGGATTGTCTGAAGAGCTTGGGCAGGCAGGCGGATATTCTTGGAATGGAACTGGTAGGATTCAACTTTGGTGACGAACTCAACTTCATCTTGGAGGATCGTGGGCCAGTAAAATCCTTGTCGGAAGTCTTTTCCAACCAGAGCCCTCGATCCGATGTGTGAGCCGCACATACCCTTATGTATTTCTGCCAGCAGTTCCTTTCCTTCTTCCCGGCAAATGCACTTCAATTTCACACCATTGGGCCTTCTTATGTACAGTGTGTCATCCACAAACTGATACATACTGGCCCTCCGAGCTACTCTTTCATCTTCTTCTTGCTCTTCGAGAAGTTATCCAGTTTGGAGGAAATGGAATATGTGTCGTGCTGATGTCTACTATGCAACTTTATTCCTACGTGTTGGGCCCCCAAGCACATAGTTTTGTGGGATAGTAGCAATTTTCCCTCAAGTGGATGACCTAAGGTTTATCAATCTGTGGGAGGCGTAGGATGAAGATAGTCTCTCTCAAGAAACCCTGCAAGCAAATACAAGAAATCTCTTGTGTCCCCAACACACCCAATACAATGGCAAATTGTATAGGTGCACTAGTTCAACGAAGAGATGGTGATAAAAGTGTAGTATGGATAGTAGATATGAGTTTTTGTAGTGCAAACAATAAAAAACAGCAAGGTAGTAAATAGTAAAATGGAGCACAAACGGTATTGCAATGATGGAAAATGAGACCTAGGGTGCATACTTTCACTGGTCCAATCTCTCAACAATGCTAACATAGTTGGATTATATGATTATCCCTCAAAGTGCAATAAAGAACCACTCCCGAGTTCCTATTAGCGGAGAACAAAAGATATAAATTGTTTGTAGGGTATGAAACCACCTCAAAGCTATTCTTTCTGATCAATCTATCCTAGAGTTCATACTAAAATAATAGCAATCTGTTCTTTCTGATCGATCTAATCAAGAGTTCATGCTAAAATAACACCATATGATACATATCAACCAACTCTAATGTCACCTAGATACCCCAATGTCACTGCGAGTACCCGTGACTTAATTATACGATATGTATCAAACAATTTTAGATTCATAATACTCAATCCACACAAAGAACTAGAAGGAGAGCCCAAAGTTTCTATCAGAGAAAAGATAATAAAACAATGCATCGACCCCTATGCATAGACTACATCAATATCACCTCAGGAATCCGCAAGTTGAGTGCCATATCATATATCAAGTGAATAAAAATATTTCCCCATTGTCACCACGGGTATTCATATGCAAGACATATATCATGTGTTCTTAGATCTGAACATTCAATCCGACAAGAGAAAACTTTAGAGGGTAAAGATTCAATTCATCACAACAAGAGCAGAGAGGGGAGAAACATCATATGATCCATCTATGTTAACAAAGCTCATGATACATCAAGATCGTGCCATCTCAAGATCGCGCGCGAGAGAGAGAGAGATTAAACAGATAGCTACTAGTACAAACCCTCGGCCCCGAGGGTGGACTACTCCCTCCTCATCGTGGTGGCCGTCGGGATGATGAAGATGGCCACCGCTGATGATCTCCTGTCGGTGGAAAATGACACCTATGGGATCACTGGAATCCCAACTACGTTCGGCAGGCACGAGGTTGTGGAAAGAGCGGGTCTAGGAGTCAGCACAAAGATCGTTTACCCAGGTTCGGGCCGCGAGGATGCGTAATACCCTAGTCCTGCTTTGGTGTATATTTGAGTGTTCTTGAGTTCTTGAACTAGCTACGACGCGTGCGTAGTCCAAAAGACCAGAATCCCTCTCCAGTATGCCTCGGGCCTCCTTTTATAGTCAAAGGGGTCGCCACAGTGGCACACATGAGGTGGAAAGGTATACAGTGTACAAGCTTATCGCCTGTCATTATAGGACAAAATGCATTAAATGCGCTCCTTAGGTGTCCCCTTGCTTTATTGGGGACGGTAACGAGGCCCGTCCCGTCCGTCGCCGCTCCGTCTTGCTTTGACACACGTCCAGGCCAACGAGGCATGCAGTGCCATGTAGGCTGGCAGGCTGCTGAGTTGGCGTGGTGGTACGGTCTTCATGAAGATCTGCATGCCACCACGCAGGTGCTTGCTGAGTTGGCCTAGAGGCCACACGTCGCCATGCAGGTGCTCGCTTGGTTGGTGGGCTGGTAGCTGTATGGGAACAAAGGTGGAGTCTTGGTAGATGTGGGCCAGGCTGCGGCCCCACGGATGTCCTCGGCAAGGGTCTTGTCGGGGTCCCGGCAAGGGTCTTGCCGTGACATCGCGGTCGTCCCCGGCAAGGATCTTGCAAAAGGTCTCATGGATTTCCTCGGCAAGGATCTCGCCAAGGATCATCGTCTTCTAGTCTTCATCTGATCTTGTGTGCTTATGATCTTCACAAAGATCTGCATGCCACTATGCAGGCCCCCTCCTGAGCTTTGGTTCCAATGTTGTCCATTGTGTCGGAACTCCCAGTCTCAAGGGTGGAGGCCTTGCTGGCGTCGGGTAAGTTGCCCCGGCAAGGCTCTTGCCGGGGCTGCCCCGACAAGGGTCTTGCTGGGGGATTCTACCTCGCCCTCTTGCTTCTTGTGTCTCTGGTCTTGGCGTTGCTTTGATTGTCTTGTGCCTTTGGCTTCCCTCCTCTACCCTGCTAAGTGTGGCCATGGGCGCGGCTCTGACTGTCCATGCACAAGTAAAGGGGTACAAAGGAGAGCCCCTACTTTTGTACACTTACAGGAGCCCCCGGGCCTGGGCCACACATAAGCGCGACGCGTTGTTGGGCTAGGCCCAGAACGGTGCGCGGGCAGGCGGGGCGGATTTCTACCGCGGTAACTTCTTCGTCCGCTGTGCCTCCCCACGACCAGCGTTGAATGCGTGACATGGAGGGTTGTGCACGGAATGACCGCAGCATGCTTGTGTCATCTGTGGTGAACAGTAAACAGGAGTCTTGCATGTTCCCTCGAAATGGCAGAGCAGCCGCTCATTTACTCTCTCCGTCTTGGAACCGTCGTTCCACATTTCCCACTATGCCCGCTCTTTATGCCACGTACGCCACATGCACGGCGTGGGGTAGGTGACGGACGCATCGAATATGGGAAGGCGTGCGCGGGCCGATATTCAAGCACCCTCGATTGGGGGGGAGGGCGGTCGATGGCCTCGCCTGCTGCCACTTTCATGAGCCGGATTCGAGCGGGCTCTTCAGGGGCATAGAGCTAGTCCTTCGGCCTTCCCTTCCCAACTATGAAAAGGGGACTCAGGGGCAGGAGAAAAAGCATCTCCCTACATCTCCCCCTTGTCTCCATCCCCACCCACAGTCATGGAGAGGGGGCATGGCCGCGGCTGTTCTTCTACGGAAGCGACCAGGTCCTCCTCCCGCCAGAGAGCAGCAGTAGTCAAGAAAGAGCTAGATGCCCAGGGTGAAGGCCATGCTCGAGGCAGGGCCACTGGACGGGGCCGCGGTTGGTGAGGCGGTCGAGGCATAGGTGGGCATGGAAGGAGGATGCCTGCGCTGTCTCTGTCTCCGACGCCATCTCCCCCGCCAACTCCTCCTGCTTCGCCGAGTGGTCATTGATAACCCACAAGTGTAGGGGATCGCAACAGCTTTCGAGGGTAGAGTATTCAACCCAAATTTATTGATTCAACACATGGGGAGCCAAAGAATATTCTCAAGTACTAGCAATTGAGTTGTCAATTCAACCACACCTGGATAACTTAGTATCCACAGCAAAGTATTTAGTAGCAAAGTAGTATGATAGTAACGGTAACAGTGACAAATAGCAGTTTTGTAATGATTGTAACAGTAGCAACGGAAAAGTAAATAAGCAAAGAACAATATGTGAAAAGCTCATAGGCATTGGACCAGTGATGGATAATTATGTCGAATGTGATTCCTCATGTGTCAACTTATTCAATTCAAGTCTACGATATAAAGAAAGAGGCATAACACTAACACCGGCTCCAAGATCACATAAAACAGTTTTAACATAATTTGTTTTAATGGAGCATGGTATAGTAGGTACCCCTGGATCTCCAAGTTTCTTTGGTATTCCACCTTTAAAAGTATAATTAGCAAGCATGGTGGAAATTTTAGCTTCCGGTATCTTTCTTTTATTTGTAATGATATCCTTCATATATTTAACATAAGGATTTAATTTAAGCATATCAGTTAAGCGCATACGTAAGAAGATGGGTCTAATCATTTCAGCAAAGTGCTCAAAATCCTCATCATCTTTTGTCTTGGATGGTTTAGGAGGAAAGGGCATGGGTTTATGAGTGCATGGTTCTCTTTCTCTACCGTGCTTCCTAGCAACAAAGTCTCTTTTATCATAACGTTGATTCTTTGATTGTGGGTTATCAAGATCAACAGTAGGTTCAACCTCTACATCATTGTTATTGCTATGTTGAGCATCAACATGAACATTATCATTAACATTATCACTAGGTTCATGTTCATCACCTGATTGTGTTTCAGCATCAGAAATAGAAATATCATTAGGATTCTCAGGTGTGTCTATAACAGGTTCACTAGAAGCATGCAAAGTCCTATCATTTTTCTTTTTCTTCTTTTTAGAAGAACTAGGTGCCTCTAAATTATTTCTTTGATAATCTTGCTCGATTCTCTTAGGGTGGCCTTCAGGATACAAAGGTTCCTGAATCATTCTACTAGTTCTATCAGCCACTCTAACAGCAAAGACATGTTTATTATTTAATTCATCGAGCAAATCACTTTGAGCTTTAAGAACTTGCTCAGCTTGAGTGCTAACCATAGAAGCATATTTGCTAGTGAGTTTAAGTTCACCTTTAACTCTAGCCATATAATCACTCAAGCATCCTATCTTGAAAGCATTATTCTTTAATTCTCTACCAATATAAGCATTAAAACTTTCTTGTCTAGTCATGAAGTCATCAAATTCATCTAGGCATGGGCTATGAAATTTGGTAGACGGGATTTCAACTTTATCATATCTATAGAGAGAATTTACCTTCACTACCTGTGTCGGGTTATCAAGAAAATGTGTTTCTTCAACAGGTAGATTAAGACCATGTATTTCTTAAATAGGTGGTAAATTCTTAACATCTTCAGCTTTAATACCTTTTTCTTTCATTGATTTCTTTGCCTCTTGCATATCTTCAAGACTGAGAAATAGAACATCCCTCTTCTTTGGAGTTGGTTTAGGAATAGGCTTAGGAGTTGGCTCAATTGACTCAGGAATTGCCTCAGGAATTGGCTCAAGAAGAGTCCAATTATTTTCATTAGTCAACATATTATTCAATAACAATTCAGCTTGGTCGACTGTTCTTTCCCTGAAAACACAACTAGCAAACTATCCAAGTAGTCCTTGGAAGCATCGGTTAGTCCATTATAAAAGATATCAAGTATTTCATTTTTCTTAAGAGGATGATCAAGCAAAGCATTAAGTAATCGGAGAAGCCTCCCCAAGCTTGTGGGAGACTCTCTTCTTTGATTTGCAAAAAATTATATATTTCCCACAAGGAAGCTCGTTTCTTATGAGCAGGGAAATATTTAGCAGAGAAGTAATAAATCATATCTTGGGGACTATGCACACAACCAGGATCAAGTGAATTAAACCAAGTTTTAGCATCACCCTTTAATGAGAACAGAAATATCTTAAGGATATAGTAATAGCGAGACTTCTCATCATTAGTAAACAGGGTGGCTATATCATTTAACTTGCTAAGATGTGCCACAACAGTTTCAGATTCATAGCCATAGAAAGGATCAGATTCAACCAAAGTAATAATCTCAGGATCAACGGAGAATTCATAATCCTTATCAGTAACACAGATAGGTGAAGTAGCAAAAGTGGGGTCATGTTTCATTCTAACATTAAGGGATTGCTGCTTCCATTTAGCTAATAACTTCTTAAGATCATATCTATCATTGCAAGCAAAAATGCCTCTAGCAGCTTCTTCATCCATAACATAACCCTCAGGAACAACATGCAATTCATAATTAGGGGGAGAACCTTCATCCTCACTATCATCAATAATTTCATTCTCAATAATTTCATTCTCTCTAACCCTAGCAAGTTGTTCATCAAGATATTCACCTAATGGCACAGTAGTATCAAGCATAGAAGTAGTTTCATCATAAGTATCATGCATAGTAGAAGTGGCATCATCAATAACATGCGACATATCAGAATTCATAGCAGTAGCAGGTTTAGGTGTCGCAAGCTTACTCAAAACAGAAGGAGAATCTAGTGAAGAGCTAGATGGCAGTTCCTTACCTTCCCTCGTAGTTGAGGGAAAATCTTAGTTCTTTCGTCTTTCAAGTTCCTCGTAGTGACCAGCAGATATAAATCCCAAGTGACTAAAAGAATAGAGCTATGCTCTCCAGCAACGGCGCCAGAAATTAGTCTTGATAACCCACAAGTGTAGGGGATTGCAACAACTTTCGAGGGTAGAGTATTCAACCCAAATTTATTGATTCAACACAAGGGGAGCCAAAGAATATTCTCAAGTATTAGCAGTTGAGTTGTCAATTCAACCACACCTGGATAACTTAGTATCTACAGCAAAGTATTTAGTAGCAAATTAGTATGATAGTGACGGTAACCGTGACAAAAGTAAAGATAGCAGTTTTGTAATGATTGTAACAGTAGCAACGGAAAAGTAAATAAGCAAAGCACAATATGTGAAAAGCTCGTAGGCATTGGATCAGTGATGGATAATTATGTCGAATGTGATTCCTCATGTAATAGCTATAACATAGGGTGACACAGAACTAGCTCCAGTTCATCAATGTAATGTAGGCAAGTATTTCGAATATAGTCATACGTGCTTATGGAAAAGAACTTGCATGACATTTTTTGTCCTACCCTCCCCTGGTAGCGGGGTCCTAGTGGAAACTAAGGGATATTAAGGCCTCCTTTTAATAGAGAAGCGGACCAAAGCATTAGCACCTACTGAATACATGAACTCCTCAAACTACGGTCATCACCGAGAAGTATCCCGATTATTGTCACTTCGGGGTTGTCGGATCATAACACATAATAGGTGACTATAGACTTGCAAGATAAGATCAAGAACTCACATATATTCATGAAAACACAATAAGTTCAGATCTGAAAGCATGGCACTCGGGCCCTAGTGACAAGCATTAAGCATAGCAAAGTCATAGAAACATCAATCTCAGAACATAGTTGATACTAGGGATCAAACCCTAACAAAACTAACTTGATTACATGGTAAATCTCATCCAACCCATCACCGTCCAACAAGCCTACGATGGAATTACTCACGCACGGCGGTGAGCATCATGAAATTGGTGACGCGGGATGGTTTATGATGACAACGACGCTGAATCCCCCTCTCCGGAGCCCCGAACGGACTCTAGATCAGCCCTCTCGAGAGAGATTAGGGCTTGGCGGCAGCTCTGTATCGTAAAACGCGATGAAACTTTCTCTCTGATTTTTTCTCCGCAAAACGGACTATATGGAGTTGGAGTTGATGTCGGTGGAGCATTAGGGGGCCCACGAGACAGGGGGCGTGCCCAGGGGGAGGGGGCGTGCCCCCCACCCTCGTGGATAGGGTGTGGCCCCCCTGGCCTTGATTCTTTCGCCAGTATTTTGTATATTTTTGAAAAGTAACTCCGTGGGTTTTTAGGTCATTCTGAGAACTTTTGTTTTCTGCACAATAAACAACACCATGGCAGTTCTGCTGAAAACAGCGTCAGTCCGGGTTAGTTTCATTCAAATCATGCAAATTAGAGTCCAAAACAAGGGCAAAAATGTTTGGAAAAGTAGATACGTCGGAGATGTATCAGTCATGTCGGGGACTCGGCGCTCGAGTTTATCCTGCAGCTGCAGGGCCGCCGCGCCGCTGCCTTCGTCTTCCCCGGGCGTTCGCGAGGGTGTTGGAGATCGACCAGCCACCGCGGCTGAGGCTTCACATGAAGGGGTGTTGCCATGGCGACATGTGGGTGAACACAAGGTTCCCCGCCCCTCAAGTGATGCTCCTTCGCCGGGGCTGGAAAACCTTTGCACGCGCCCATAGCTTGATGGATGGGCACGTCCTCTGCTTCAAGCTAGCAGAGAGTGATTTGCTCTCCGTCAAGGTCTTCGGGCACTCGGGACATAGGCTAGGGTGTTGTGCGGAGAGCTCGAATGATGGAGAAAGCTCCTCTTCGGCGAGAGTGGCGAGGAGGACAGCGACATCGACGACAAGGGTTGCGGGCAGGAGGATGACAGGTCCGACTAGGCGTCGGGCACACTGTTCCTGGGCGACGCTGGCGGCACCATCATCTACATTACAAGATCCTTGAACTTCTCGGGGTCATCACCTTGGGCGGCTGATGTTGGAGGGACGGGGAAGACGAAGAATGCGGGTGGTAGGCCGTCAAGTCGGAGTACACGGGCACCGACGCCTTCATTGTGTATTAGCGGCCCGCTGCCTCATCTTTCGGCTCTTCTCCCGACACCATCATCACCAGCCCTCTCCTGGGCGGCCGCTGATATGTTCTCTTGGCGTCTTCTGCTACTCGCACCTCGCCTAGGCACTCCTTTTGCCCTCCTGCCATCTTGTTTCGTTTCCTGGGGAGAGGGACAAGAAAGGGATTACGGGCATCTTATCTCTTTTTAGTTTTTAAGCCTACGGGCACTTGTCAGATTTAAACCTTGTAATCCCCTTGCTCATGTTCACATTCCGTACAAACTATACCTGTAAAGGACGTATTAATGAAAAAATGGTGCTTGTCGGGTTCTTTGTGCATGAGCGAGGCCCATGCCAAGGAATGAATCCTTGTTATTTTTATGATAAACATTGTCATCCGGCAACAGGCCTTGCCATCCCCCTACTTCATTCGATCGTACTCATGCTTTCGGCAGAGGCTGGGGCGAATTAGGGTTAGGCCCTTCGTTTGCTTCCTTGTCACCGCGACTACAACCAAGTTCTGACCCAGGGAATAGTTCTTGGGTACAGGAAAAGGGGAGCACGATGGCCTAGAAATAAAACGAGGTTTCATATGTCCCAATTCTATACGGAAATGCACAACAGGGGATAAAGGACTTATCTGAATCCGCAGCCCCCCGACAACCTTGGCTTGCCGTGGTTGGACCCTTGTGTCCGCAGTCCCCAGCAACCTTGGCTTGCCGGGACCGGAGCGCGGGCTTGTTCTCTTTCTTCCAAATAGCTCAGCAGAAATGTCCATGTACCCTGCGAACCAAAGAGGACAGAAAGGAACAGAGAGACGCACACTTGACCTCTAAGCTAGGGGTTAGTCGCCGCTAAGCACTATCAACCCTGTCATGGAATTGTCATGGCAGATGTCCTTAGTGTGAGGACTTAGTCGCGAGGCTAACGCATCTATGCGGCAGCTTGAGAGGGGTTGGGCGGAATCGGGAGATGCAACACAAGACAAGGATATAGACAGCTTCGGGCCCTGGGAAACATCATCCGGTAATAACCCTATATGCTGTTTGTGGCTAGGTCTCATTATGCTCATGAGGGAGTCGCCGCGTAAGTCGGCTCCCCTTTAGTTGTGTCTAGCCTTAGAGATTATTCTTCTTGCCTGTCCCTCTTTGGGGAGCCCTGCCCCTCCTTATATAAGTTGAAGGGGCAGGTTACGTGACTAGTCCTAGTAGGATTAGGATTACTCTATTACAAGTGGAGTCCTAGTCTTGCTTTCTTTGTAGGAGAATATTCCTTATGCCTTTTCTCTTAAGCAGGCCCACCATAGCATGAGCCGGCCTTCTAGGCCTTGGGCCTTGTCTTCTATCTGACCCGCCATCAGGGCCATCCGTGAGTCGCCAGGCTCGTGACTTGTCAAAGCAGTGAGCCGCCAGTCCTCCGGCGAGTTACCAATGAAAATGCCAAGCCCGGACAGGTCATACTTTCGGCCGGGTCATACCGCGGGGTATATCCCTGACATTAGCCCCCAGTTTAATTTGGATTTATCCATGTTAAACTTATCCTATAACATAAACACAAGAACAAACTTGATAGGTAATGCTCGGGGTTAAATATTTTCCTGAACCGGCACCTGATCATCCTTAAGTCCTTGTCATTTCCTCCTGGATGCATGCTCAAGATCTTATAGCAAATCTCCTTTAACCGATATGTTCAAACTTTGCCAATGCAAAAAATCCAGGCACTTGTTCTAAAAAATCTAGGTCAATAGACCAGCTTCATAACCAATTGTTGACATTGGCTCTTGTAGAGAAATGTTATAAGAAATAATCCATTTGAGTCGGCCTTCAATGCTCTGACTTGACAAACATATTGGTCTAGAAATATTCAACTGATATTCAGCCGGCTTAAAGATGTAGATCTTGCCGATTTATGATTGCCAAAATTGCCGGGTTATAAATAAATGATGTCGGGTCATGATTGTTGCAGACACCGGGTTAATCTGGTCTACTCCAAACTAAGAATTTGAAGGTTTTTTCTCCGTTATATGCATATCACCTGTAGCCCCCAAGTGCCGAGTTGTCATGCTTGCAGCAACATGGGACTTGTAATTGCCTTATGCTCACGAAAACTTCAACCAATGTAGCCCCCAAAGGGTCGGGTCATTATGCAATAATAAGCAGGGACTTTGTAGATATAACCATGTAAACTTGAACAGCAACGTGTAGCCCCCAAGGGCTGGCTCAGTAAGATAATACTGAGCTGGGACTTTGTATATAACTCATTGATAATAACCTCCTATGATGTAATCTCCACCATGGGGCTTGAACCCACGTCCACAAGGTTAAGAGCTTTGTACTCTAATAGCTGAGTAGTGAACCTTTCAATATATTGGATTAAAGCTTGTCTACCTTGAATTTTTAACAGGAGCAATTGGTAGCCCCCAAGGGCCGGCTCATTACAATGTGATGAGTCGGGTCTTCAATAAGTTGAGCAAAAAAAATGACTTTGCATTAGCCCCCAAGTGCCATGGTGCATGCTGGCAGTGACATGGGACTTGCATATTTGATATGATCTCAATCTGCATAATGTAGCCCCCATGTGCCGGGTTGTAAGCCTGCAGCGACTCGGGACTATTACTTCCATTGTAGAATAAATCATATCCATTGATAAAATAATAGCCACTATGCTAAAGCAACTTTGAATACCTTATATCGAAAGTCGCTTTAGCACAATGGCTATTATTTTATCAATGGCTATGATTTATTCTACAATGGAAGGAATAGTCCCGAGTCGCTGCAGGCTTACAACCCGACACTTGGGGGCTACATTATGCAGATTGAGATCATATAAAATATGCAAGTCCCATGTCACTGCAAGCATGCACCATGGCACTTGGGGGCTAATGCAAAGTCATTTTTTTGCTCAACTTATTGAAGACCCGACTCATCCAATTGTAATGAGCCGGCCCTTGGGGGCTACCAATTGCTCCTATTAAAAATTCAAGGTACACAAGCTTTAATCCATTATATTGAAAGGTTCACTACTCAGCTAGTAGAGTACAAAGCTCTTAACCTTGTGGACGTGGGTTCAAGCCCCATGGTGGAGATTACATCATAGGAGGTTATTATCAATGGGTTATATACAAAGTCCCAGCTCAGTATTATCTTACTGAGCCGGCCCTTGGGGGCTACACGTTGCTGTTCAAGTTTACATGGTTATATCTACAAAGTCCCTGCTTATTATTGCATAATGACCCGGCCCTTGGGGGCTACACTGGTTGAAGTTTTCATGAGCATAAGGCAATTACAAGTCCCATGTTGCTGCAAGCATGACAATCTGACACTTGGGGGCTACTAGTGATATGCATATAAGGGAGAAAAAATCATCAAATTCTCAGTTTGGAGTAGACCAGATTAACCCGGTGTCTGCAACAATCATGACCCGATAGCATTTATTTATAACCCGGCATTTTTGGCAATCATAAATCGGCAAGATCTACATCTTTAAGCCGGCTGAATATCACTTGAATATTTCAAGACCAATATTTTGTCAAGTCAGAACATTGAAGGCCGACTCAAATGGATTATTTCTTGTAATATTTCTCTACAAGAGCCAATGTCAGCAAATTGGACATGAAGCTGGCCTATTGACCCGGATTTTCTAGAAGAAGTGCCTGGATTTTTTGCATTGGCGAAGTTTGAACATATCGGTTAAAGGAGATTTGTTATAAGATCTTGAGCATGCATCCAGGAGGAAATGACAAGGACTTAAGGATGATCAGGTGCCGGTTCAGGAAAATATTTAACCCAGAGCATAACCTATCAAGTTTGTTCTTGTGTTTATTTTACAGGATCAGTTTAACATGGATAAATCCAAATTAAACTAGGGGCTAATGTCGGGGATATACCCCGCGGTATGACCCGGCCGAAAGTATGACCCGGCCGGGCTTGTCATTTTCATTGGTAACTCACCGGAGGACTGGTGACTCACTACTTTGACCACTCATGAGCTTGGCGACTCATGGATGGCCCTGACGGCTGGTCAGATAGAAGACAGGGCCCAAGGCCCAGAAGGCCGGCTCATGCTATGGTGGGCCTGCTTAAGAGAAAAGGCATAAGTAATATTCTCCTACAAAGAAAGAAAGACTACGAATCCACTTGTAATAGAGTAATCCTAATCCTACTAGGACTAGTCATGTAACCCGCCCCTTCAACTTATATAAGGAGGGGCAGGGCTCCCCAAAGAGGGACAAGCAAGAAGAATAATCTCTAAGGCTAGACACAGCTAAAGGGGAGCCGGCTTATGCGGCGACTCCCTCATAAGCATAATGAGACCTAGCCACAAACAGCATTAGGGTTATTACCGAATGATGTTTCCCGGGGCCTGAAGCTGTACAAATCCTTGTCTTGTGTTGCGTCTCTCGATTCCGCCCAACCCCTCTCAAGCTACCGCATAGATGCGTTGGCCTCGCGACTAAGTCCTCACACTAAGGACATCTGCCGTGACAATTCCACGACAAACCCTAACCGAGGGAGAGACTCAACCTAGCATGAACGCTATAACTCAGGGCGCCAGAGCTTCATTTATTTATGCTCAGGGTTTTCGCCTTGCTTTGTACAGAGGGTTACATGCCTTGCCGGCAAGGCTCATACAAAAGGTGGTCTGCCGGGGGAGGGGGGGCGGCAACCGAGCCTTATGGGTAAAACTTGTGAAGATGTTCGATGTTCCAGGAGTTGCTCACTGGAATGGCATCTTTGGTTTCCAGGCGGACTGCACCGGGCCTGGTGACTCCTATTACCTGATAAGGGCCTTCCCACTTTGGCGTCAACTTGTTGGAATTCTTGGCCGATTGAACACTCCGAAGAACAAGGTCGCCTTCCTCAAAGCTTCGGGCATGAACCTTGCGGCTATGGTAGTAGCGCAAGGCTTGCTGGTAGCGCGCTGCTCTCACAGCCGCCTGAAGACCATCTTCCTCGAGGAGCGTTGCGTCATCTTGCCAAAACCACTCTTGCTCAAGCTCATCATAAGCAAGCACTCGAGGTGACCCGTATGTGAGTTCCATGGGGAACACTGCCTCTGTCCCATATACACGGGCAAAGGGTGTCTAGCCGGTGGCTCTATTTGGCGTCGTTCTGATTGACCAAAGAACCGCCGACAACTCATCAATCTAGCGCCTTCCACTCTTGCACAGCCTGTCAAAAGTCTTTGTCCTCAGGCCTCATAGTACTTTAGCATTTGCCCTCTCCGCCTGGCCGTTGCTCCATGGGTGCGCCATGGAAGCGAAACAGACCTTGCTACCGAGGTCTTGGATGTATTGCATGAAGGTGCGGCTTGTGAACTACGTGCCGTTGTAGGTGATGACTCTGTTTGGCACACCAAAACGACAGACTGGCCCCTTGAAGAATTTGACGGCTGACTGCGCTGTCACCTTCCTCACTGCTTCCACCTCCTACCACTTTGTGAACTTGTCGATTGCAATGTACAAGTACTCAAAGCCCCCGACAACGCGGGGGAAAGGGCCCAGTATGTCGAGCCCCCAGACCAAAAGTGGCCAGGAGAGAGGGATTGTTTGAAGGGCTTGAGCTAGCTGATGAAGCTTCTTTGAATGGAACTGACACGCTTCACACTTGGTTACTAGTGCCGTTGCATCCTGGAGGGCAGTGGGCCAGAAGAAACCTTGCCAGAAAGCCTTGCTAGCAAGGGCCCTCGACCCTATGTGGGAGCCACATATGCCTCCATGTATCTCTGCCAACAGCTCCAGTCCTTCCTCCCGGGGAACACACTTCAATTTCACACCATTTGGTCTTTTTCTGTATAGAACGTTGTCAACAAACTGATACATGGAAGACCGGCGGGCTACTTTCTCTAGTTCTTCCTGCTCCTCAGGAAGCTCCCCTGTTTGGAGGAATCGAACGGTATGTTGTGCCCATGCCGGAGCCAGGGGCTCGACGGCAAGGACTAAAGGCATTTCCTCTGCCATGGGAGCGGCTGTCTCCACGGCCAGGGCTTGACGCCCTGTCAGCGTCAGTTGCCCCATGGCAGGCTCAGTGTCCACAGCAACATCTTTGCCAGCGGCTCCTGGGAGCTCAGTGGGAAAGTACTTGTCGGGGCCCGATTTCCTTCGCTTGTTCTACTCTGTTGATGGTTCAATGGATGGTTGAGTTAAACGAAGCACAAAAGTACCTGGTTCCACAGGTAGTTTGAAGGCAGCACGCTTCCATAGGTAGTCGGCGATGTCGTTCTCCACTCAGGGAACATGCTCCGCCTATATATCGTCAAAACACTCCTCCAGCTTCCTCACCTCATCTACATAGGCCTCCACCAATGGGCTTTGATAATACTTTTTGACTTGCCTGACGACAAGTTGTGAATCACCCCTGACGATGAGCTTCTTGATCCCGAGGTCTGCCGCGATCCTGAGACCGGCAAGCAACCCCTCGTATTCAGCAGTGTTGTTCGTTGACATCTCCCTAGGAAAGTGCATCTGGATTACATACTTGAGGTGCTCTCTGGTGGGAGCGACGAGTAGCACACCAGCACCGGCGCCTTGCAGTGAGAAAGCCCCGTCAAAGTACATAATCTAGTTGTGACTTGTTTTCCTTGCCGGGAAGAGTGTTCTCCTGGATCTCTTTGTCGGGCGTCGAGGTCCACTCTGCAATGAACTCTGCCAAGACTCTGCTCTGGATCGTCGAAGTACTTTCAAACTTCAAACCAAAGCTCGACAGCTCCGAGGCCCATTCCACAATCCTCCCGGTTGCATCCGGGTTATGCAGTATCCGTTGCAATGGGAGGCGGCTGACGACGGTGATCTCGTGTGCTCGGAAGTAATGACGCAGCTTCCTCGAGGCCATAAGGAGGCCAAAGAGCAATTTCTGCACACCGGAGTACCTTGACCTAGCCCCCTGTAAGAGGGAGCTGACAAAGTAAACTGGGTGCTGCATCATCTTCTTCTTCTGCACCACTTCATTTGGTTGCGCAGGCCCTGTCCCGCCGGCGTCAGACCCTGCCGGGGGCCTCACCTTGCCGGTACCAGGTCCTGCTGTGGGAGCTCTGGCTCGCCATCCGCCAGTCCTATCGTTGCCACTACCCCTTCATCAACCTTCCTCTATGCTACTAGCGCGGCGCTGACCAATTGATTCGTTGTCGCTAGATACAGCAGCAGCGGCTCTTGTGGTTTAGGCACAACCAGTATCGGTGTGGAGGAGAGGTATTTCTTCAAGTCCTGCAGCGCAGCTTCGGCCTCTGCGGTCCATTCCATTGGGCCCGCCTTTTTCAAGATTTTAAAAAAGGGAAGGGCACGCTCAATAGACTTGGAAATGAATCTGCTCATGGCGGCAATGCAGCCAGCGAGCCGATGTGCATCCTTGATCCACCTAGGTGCCTCAATCTACTCAATGGCCTTGATCTTGTCTGGATTCGCCTCGATCCCACGCTGTGACACAAAAAACCTGAGAAGTTTGCCGGACGGAACACCGAAGAAACACTTCTCAGGGTTCAGCTTGAGGTTGATCTTGCGCAAATTTGCAAACGTCTCTTCCAAATCTTGTACAAGTGTTGCCTTGTCCTTGGTTTTGACCACTATGTCATTCATATAAGCTTCCATATTTCTATGTAGCTGGGGCTCAAAACCAATTTGGACTGCCCTTGCAAACATTGAGCCAACACTCTTCAATCCGAAAGGCATCCGTAAAAAGCAATACGTACCACACGGGGTGATGATTGATGTCTTCTCTTCATCTTCTCTTTTCATGAAAATCTGGTGGTATCCTGAGTAGGCGTCAAGGAATGATAATAGGTCACACCCGGCCGTGGAGTCAACAATCTGGTTGATGCGCGGCAACGGGAAGGGGTCTTTTAGACATGCCTTATTGATATCTGTGTAATCAATACACAGCCTCCACTTCCCATTTGCCTTGCGCACCACCACCGGATTGGCCAACCACGTTGGATGGAGTACTCCTCTCACCAAGCCTACCGCTTCCAGCTTCCTGATCTCCTCTGTGATGAACTCCTGCCTTTCCAAAGCTTGCTTCCTGACCTTCTCCTTGACGGGTCGCGCATGTGGACAGACAACAAGATGGTGCTCAATCACCTCCCTGGGAACGTCGGGGATGTCAGATGCTTGCCATGCAAACACATCGACATTCGCCCACAGGAAAGTGACAAGCGCGCCTTCCTATTTGCTATAGAGGGTGGAGCTTATGGTGAAAGCCCCTCCTGTGCCATCCTCCTTGACGGACACCTTCTTGGTCTCTGGTGGTGCAGCTCTTGATTTCTTTCTCTTGCCGGTGGAGCTCTCTGGCACGTCCTTGATGGGAGCACAACACTCCAAAGAGGCGCTCTTGTTGGAGTGGGTGTGGGAGGTCTTGCCTATCTGCTTCCCTCCTGGGGCTTCGGCGGCAGGAGCAAGTGCCTTGGCAGCAATCGCCGCAACTGCTTCCCGATAGAGTTGGTCAGCGCAGATCAGCGCATCCTTCTTGTCGGAGGGCACATTGATGATGGTCATCAGCCCAGGCATCTTCAGCGTGTTATAGGCGTAGTGTGACACCGCCATGAACATGGCTAGTGCCGGGCGGCCGAGGATCCCGTTGTAGGGAAAGGGGATCTCGGCTACATCGAAGACAATCCTCTCCGTCCTGTAGTTCAACTCACCTCCAAACGTCACGGGCAGCGTGACCTTACCCTTCGGCTAACTCCTTCCCGGGTTGACCACTTGAAACGTGCTCGTCTCTTCGCGGTCTCCATCAGGAATCTGCAGCCTTTTGATCACAACAGGCGAGATCAAGTTTAGACCGGCCCCGCTGTAAACTAGCATCTTCGTGACCTTGAGGTTGCGTATCGTTGGTGAAACCAACAACGGCAGATACCCGACCGTAGTTGTGCGATCAGGGTGGTCCTCGATGTCAAAAATGATAGGTGTGTTGGACCACTGCAGTGGCTTTTGAGTGTCGAATGATGGCTCCGCTGCTGCGATCTCACGCACCCACTGCTTGAGCTAGCGGTGAGAGGTGTGCAGCGAGGCACCACCATCGATGCATATGGCCTCCGTATCTTTTTGAAACTTGTGGTCGCCGGACTCGCCGGACTCATCATGATCATCGTGTTCCTGCTTCTTGTCGCGGCCCCGGGCGGGCGTCTGCTACTGGTTATCCTTGCCGTGGCGGCCTCCTTGGCCGCCACGCTTCTTGCCGGATCCTTCGGCACTATCCTGACCCTTCTCCTTGTCCCGCCTCTCATACTCAGCATTTTGCTTCTCAGCAAGCAACTCAACTTGTCGGCAGTTCTGGAGGTCGTTGTCGGTTCAATATCCGGCGTATCTCGTAGTAGGGATCCTAAGCTAGGCGTCTTGGAGCTATGGTAACATGGACACGGGATTTTACCCAAGTTCGGGCCCTCTTGATGGAGGTAAAACCCTACGTCCTACTTTTGATTGTATTCATATGGGGTATAGTACGGAGTACATGTATCTACCACGAGATGATAGTAATGAATATGAGATTGTCTATTGACTAGCCTGGCATTGGTTTATATAAGACACTGGAGGCCTAGGGTTTAGGAGAGTCCTTGTCTTGGGCGCCAAGTCTTGTGGAGTCTTCCTTGTATGCGATAGGGGTTGCTCGAACTGGCGCATGAGTATACGGCCATGGGGGTCCTCGGCCCAATCCAACTGATCGGGAGACGACATGGTGAGTACCCCCTATTCCAGGACCCGTCAGTAGCCCCCTGAACCGGTCTTCAAGTTGGGGACGCTCCTCAATTCTTCTGAACTTTTCTTCACCTTCGGTCGTTGGTCTTGAAAACTGGTTCAACAAATCTTCTCGTCTTTGATCTTGAGGATTGCCGAGGTGACTCCGAAGAGTTTACACGTCGGGTATCCGAGGAGCCCCTTTAAGTTTCCGGCCTTTATCAATGCCTTGATATTTTTATGCCATACCTCAGGTTTGAAGTTGTTCCCGAGTGGCAACGTCCTCTTGCGTCCGAGCTCGAACATCGGATTGCATTCGAGGTATCATTAGCAGCAGAGCACCAACGTCGGTCCGCTTCCGAGCTCCAACGCCGGAATGTATCCGAGCTCCTACGCCAGACTATGTCCAAGCTCCAACGCCGGACTATGTACAAGCTCCAACATCGGACTGTATCCGAGCTCCAACGTCAGACTGTGTCCAAGATCCAACGCCGGACTGTGTCCAAGCTCCAATGCCGGACTATATTCGAGGTGTCATAGATCACCTTGGTTCAAAAAAGTTGAAGGAGTTTAGCCAAGCTTAATGCCGGAAATGCCCTCTACGGAGCCAACCACTGGCGTCCGAGCTTTATGCCGGACTGCTTCTGGGGTGTCTATTGTAGTCGAGCACCAACACCGGACTGTATCCGAGGTGGTGCACCACCTCGGCCATGGGCTAATTTTTATGTATTTCATTCCAAATTATGCAATGTAATCTCTACCGAGATGTATAGCCAGTAGCGCTCAAGGTGCGTGTTGGCCTAATATCCGGGATGCACCTAAAGGAAAAAATCAAACCGCTGACCCAAGTAGCCCCTGAGACTCAGGTCGATTCATAAAATCAGCCTGAGGATCAATTATTAGCTCGGCAGCATACTTAGGAATAGAAATGCGGTGTGCAAAGTCCTCGAGACTAAGGTTGGGTGCATCCGACCAACCTGAGGATAATAATCTCCTCGAAGACGATGTTGCTCTTTAAATTTTCTGCATTGGATTGTCAATGCAGTAGCCCCCAAGACACTGGTCGGGTGGCAACACCAGATCAGGTGATCGATGTGCCCTTTTAATATTTGTAAATAATAAGCCCGAAGCCTAGTAGCCCCCGAGCCTTAATGCGGGCACGGGAGGCCGAATTAAGGATTGATATCCATAGTAAAATCACAAATTATGTGTAATGACTCTATGTATCCAAGCACTTTACATCAATAATGCTCGGATCTGCATTGTACAAAACTTTGTTGACCGACCATCAGCTTCAACCTCCTCGGCCAGCAGCCGAGGAGTGTTTGTCCTACTTTATAAAGCCTTTATGAGGGCAAAGATTTACGGCAAACAAGGCAATCCGGCCATACGGTTTTATAAACAAAGGTACATAGAGAGACATGTTATATTATTGTTTAACATAAGAAACATCGTCCAAAGAAAATAATCCTGCTATCGGTTCCTTTCTTTGGGTTGTCATTCTAAGCATGATCATGAAACCTCAGCTCCGATCAATGTGGGAGGAAAATACTGAGGATTTAGTTCGGGGAAAGCTTCCAAACTCTGTGGTCTAAATGAACCCTAATTTTCACATCCGTAGCGACCGTTTATAATCTAAAAGTGGACCATCGTCGGCTTCTACACCCTTGTAGATGCTACGCAGGGTGTTTCCAAAATAACAAAACAACCCTTAGCCAACGTCTCGGTGCCCAAAGGCGGTTGTGTTTAGCGGAAATGAGGCAATCAGATATGCGGGCTTTATAACTTTCAATTAGTCATAGGAGCTTAAAGTTGGGAGGCCAGCAAGTAGCCTCCCGGTTAGTGTTCAGCGACAGCGTCAAGCCGTAGACACTTCGGCCAATGTTATGAACGGCCTGTCCTTTAATACAGTCATCGGACCGCTGACTAGTTTACGATTATTGTGACTATCAGTTTTCGGCTTTCTCCACTGAGGTGCTTAACCATGCGAGCTAGAAGCACAGTTGCAGCGGTTCTCCCTTTGCACACCTAGCCGAACAAAGCGGAACGTAGGAGGCAATCACAGGAGCCAGGCAACCCAACTATTGACCGAAGACATAATTCGAAACTAATGCATATATAGCAATATCCGAGATTTTTTGCCGAATCTCTAAAGGTGTCCGGCGTTGCACTGCAAGACTTATGTGGAAAACACATGAATAGTTGAAAAGTGACATAGGATTGGAAAACCAAAAAACGTCAGTAAAAACTCGACGACCGAACTAGATCAATTGTTCGGTGCCAATCAGAAAATTGGTCTTAGAAAAAATTGTGCCTCTGTCGTGCTTTAACATGACACGCCCTATCTGAAGACTTCAAGCGGGTCAGCCTACGGCTTCAACCTCCTATCCCGAAGGTGGAGTACTTCTCGTTAGGCCAGTTTAGCAAACGTTAGCGGCTTTGAGAGAGAAATTAGGCTCCCCGGCTATTGATCACATACTCGCGTCGAAAAAAGGAGTGATAGAAAAAAGACTTTGCAACGACTAAGAAGAAGAACACTTATTATAAAACAACTCACATAAATTTAAGAGCCCCCGAGTGACTTGGGTAAAAGAATTTTATGTATAATGATTGTATGTACCGAAGTACTTATATCATATATGTGTTCACCCAAACTTTAAACGCGTCTTAACCGACCATCGGCTTCTCCCTCTTCGGCCATGGGCCGAAAAGTGTTATGTACTCCACCTGTCGAGAATATCGTCGGTGTTTCCGATAACCAGGCAATCAGGCCATAAGGCTGTAACAGAAAAAGCGCACTCAGGGAACTTATGCTATATTACTGACGAAGTGTAAGAAGCATCTTCGAAGAAAATAGTACCCCCATCGATACCTTTCTTCGGTTGCTCATAGTTACTATGAGACTTGTGCAATAGATTTTTTGTACTCATGAGTTCCATTGTGTGCCGACCATAACTGAAAACAATAAGAGCGCTAGCTTTCGGCTTCACCCAGTGTGAGGTCAGAGCTCAGAGGACCCGGTCGTGACAATCGCAGAGGTGCTCCCTTTACTCCCTAGCCGAACAATCGGGAACGTAGTGGTAAACACAGGAGCAAGGCAACCCAGCTTGCGGAACACTTAAGTCAATATGGTGCATATTGTGGCGTAATACATGAACAAGGAACGAAGCCGTACAAGTATAATCATATGCAAGAGGAAAGGCTCCATAAAGGAAGCCCCCGGTTAATTGGGGTATTTGAATTTATGTGTCACAAACAAGGTTTCGACAAAGAAGTTTTTCACAAGCAAGTTTTTGCCAAAAAGGTATAATGCTTGGTCGAACCGAACAAAATTTAAAACTGAAAGTTTTTTAGCATGAAAGCAACTTAGCTGGTGTGTGCTTGGTGTTGATGATGAGTTCCGGACTTATGGCGGGACGAAGCCATAGTCCTCGGCCTGGCCGAGGTCCCAGCCCCCGAGCCGGTTCCGAAACATCCGAGAAAAGAGCTCGGCTTGACAAAGTGACAGCACAACACTACCGATATGTTGAGGCGAAGCCCCCAGTTTAGCCGAGATGTCGGAGCTGGTCAGCTGGTGGCGCCGAGGTGACTGTGTGACACAGTCGAAGTCGTTTACCTACATACAGGAAATAGTGCAGTCCAAAAATACAAAAAAAATTCTTGCATATTTAAAAGACGCAAAGTAAATTGTTAAAAAGATGTAGCCTGGGCGCCTAGGTCATCTTGATGACGTGACGGCGTTGTGGCGTGACAATGTCCATATAGGTGTCGACCGAGATGAGGGTGAGAGGCTGACCCGACCGATGCCACGTACAAGTGTCGACAAAATATTTCTGCAAAAATAGTGCAGTGCAAAACAACAGAAAATATTCTGCGTGCAATAATTTTAGGAGCTAACTGAATAGTTAGGAAAAATAAAACCTATTCGGCGGTGATGACCCGGACTAAAGTAAACAGACGAACTGATCTGTACTGAGCATGTGAGAAAAAAAGGGGAGAAACAAGTCTCCCTGTGGTGTGCTGGCAGTGAGCCGAGCTCTGATTAGTGCATTGCTCCGCACTATCCCTTCGGTTGGATCACCCATGGGCTAGATTGAGGCCGGATCCGATGTATCGCCAAGCAGCACACGCGAAGAATAGGCCGCACTGTGATCTGAGGTCTTGTGGGGCCATCAACAGATGATGTAGTAATCAACATCAAATCTGAATCAAACAAGCTGGAGAAGGTCTAGCATCTCACGCAAGCGTTAGTACATACTGGTATGATACTACTTTTAGTGCAACGGTCAAATCAATCTAGTACGTGAAAAAGAATGCACGGAAGACATATGACAAGACAAAAGCGTAAGCTGCCTTCAGTATTTGATTAAATAAACAAAAGGGAGAGGAAGGATTAAGTCTCCCTGCGAGTTGCCATATGGCCGAATTTTTGCCGGCCCTGGCATGCTGGTGCACGCGCGATCTCCTGGGCTGGAACGCCGCCGGTCGGATCACCACACATTTTTATTGCACTAACCTAGATCGAGGCCACAAACTCGAGGCTTTTCTTTGCATGCTGGCACTATACGAATCTGGAGTACTGCCCGGCAGCGGACACGGCTGTTGCTGTTGGAATTTTCTCAATCCTGATCTGCGAAAGCAAATAAAAGGTAGTGACCTGTAGAAAAAAAGTAAGAACTGCCATGAAAAGATTCTCTTTTGTTTCTACGCAAGGTAGTATTTTGGATTAGTAGAATCCAACCACGTCCAGGACACTGTACGCGAGGTGGTGCGCTTCACGCCGGTGTTCGATGGTGGTTCAAGCGTCTTTAAGGGCTCGCTCCCAAAGAACTTGGCGCTGATCGCGGTGGGTCCATGGGTCGGACAACGCTATGGAAATGTTATCACAAGCGTCATCACGACGGACCGACACCTGCGGTAACTAGTGTGGGGGAGGAGAGTGCACCGTGGCTGCATCACCTCCGGCCCTTCCACCACTAGCATGCGGTGGCTCGACGGAGCGTCGGCCTAAGGGCCCCGCTGGTCGCGGCTCATCTTTGTTGGCGGCACCGATGAGGTTCCGGATGGTGGCTCTCCACTCGTTGAGCTTTTCCGCAGCAGGAGGAAAGTCGAGGAGCAGCAGCGCGCGCGCTAAAGCTTCTGCTGGCGTGGGCGGCGGCGAAAGCTGCATGGACCGTGACGCGCTCCGACTTCTAACCACATTAGAAGGTGCTCTATCACGGCCTTGCGGCTATACGCCATTTTCGCCAGCACTTCGGCGTGCATGCTGGCCTCCTTTGTCCCGCGAAGGATGCGCAGGACTCTTCCCATGGTGGCGTCCGGGGTCACTAGCATGGTGACGGTGCTCTCGCGCAAAACATAGGAGAGCACGTCGTGGGCGCTGGCGTAGGTGTCTGAAAGCACAAGTGCTCCCTAGGTGGTTTTGGTACTTAATGTCAACATATCTCTTGTTGGACTAACACTTTTATCTAGTATATTTCAGTTAAGTTCAACAATGGAGTGGAATGGACTAAAGGACATGGGAACTCCTTCAAGATGCTAAGGATAAAGGATTGGCTCAAGCTTCAAGCTCAAGACTCTTCATTTTACATTTTAGTGATCCAATATCACATTGAGTCTATAGGAAAAGCCAATACTATCAAGGAGGGATGAGGTGTTGTTTAATGAGCCTCTTGCTTCATGTGCTTTGTGATATGCTCCAAAACCCTCAGCTACTTTCCCACTTCCACAAATGACCTAAACCCAAAGCCAAAATCGGTCACACCGATTCTTCCTATCCGGCGCCACCGATTCCAAAAGTCAGAGCCACTGCCACAAACCCTAAGCAAATCGGTCTTACCGATAGGGATCTCGGTCTCACCGAGATGGGATTGTAATCTCTCTGTGTATGTCCATTATCAAAATCGGTCTCACTGAGTTTGAGTAATCGGTACTACCGAGATTACAATGCAAACTCTCTGGATAACTTATTACCAAAATCGGTCCCACCGAGTTTGAGTAATCGGTCCAACCGAGTTTGCCTGACCAACTCTCTGGAAAGCTTGTTACCAAATCAGTCTCACCGAGTTTGTGTAGTCGGTCCTACCGAGATTACGTTATGCCCTAACCCTAACCGAATCAGTCTCACCGAGTTGCATTTCGGTCCCACCGAAAACCCTAACGGTCACATTATTTGCTGAATCGGTCTGACCGAGTTTAACGATTCGGTCCCACCGAGTTTGGTAGATTGTGTGTAATGGTTAGATTTTGTGTGGAGGCTATATATACCCCTCAACCTCCTCTTCATTCGTGGAGAGAGCCATCAGAACGAACCTACACTTCCAGCATACATTTTCTGAGAGAGAACAACCTACTCATGTATTGAGGCCAAGATATTCCATTCCTACCATATGAATCTTGATCTCTAGCCTTCCCCAAGTTGCTTTCCACTCAAATCTTCTTTCCTCCAGATCCAAAACCTATGAGAGAGAGTTGAGTGTTGGGAAGACTATCATTTGAAGAACAAGAGCAAGGAGTTCATCATCAACGCACCATTTGTTACTTCTTGGAGAGTGGTGTCTCCTAGATTGGCTAGGTGTCACTTGGGAGCCTCCGACAAGATTGTGGAGTTGAACCAAGGAGTTTGTAAGGGCAAGGAGATCGCCTTCGTGAAGATCTACCGCTAGTGAGGCAAGTCATTCGTGGGCGACGGCCATGGTGGGATAGACAAGGTTGCTTCTTCGTGGACCCTTCGTGGGTGGAGCCCTCCGTGGACTCGCGCAGCCGTTACCCTTCGTGGGTTGAAGTCTCCATCAACGTGGATGTATGATAGCACCACCTATCGGAACCACGCCAAAAACATCCGTGTCTCCAATTGCATTTGAATCCTCCAAACCCTTCCCTTTACTTTCTTGCAAGTTGCATGCTTTACTTTCCGCTGCTCATATACTCTTTGCATGCTTGCTTGATATGTATTGTGAATGTTAAACTTGTGCCTAAACTCCACTTAAACTTAAGGAAACTTAAAAACTGCAACTTTGGTACTTAGTGTATAATCACCCCCCCTCTAGACACCTCTTCTCAAGGTCCTACAAGTGGTATCAGAGCATTGGTCTCCATTGCTTTGGTTTAATCACCATTGGAGGAAGATGGATGAGTCTACTATTGGGAGTCTTAGACATAGAGTGCCTATTCTTGATGGAGAGTATTTTCATGAGTGGAAAAATGAGATGCTTGTTATTTTCAATCAATATCATTTGAACAAGTACATTTCTAGCCCTTGGGCACCTTATGTTGATCCTATGCATCCTACCCATGATGAGTCAATTGACATGATTAGGAATCTTAGAATTGCTGAACTTATCATTAGAGGATTGCCTAGAAACTTGATTGGATGTTTGCCTACTTTTAAGTGTGCCTACACCATATGGAAATTTCTTGAGGAATAATTTCCAGATTATTCCCTGAAGAATCTTGATGAAATTCTCCATAAGTCTATTGCCTTGAGTAAGATGAATACTAGTGATCCTATGTTTGGTGATCGTCTATTTGAGCTTACAAACCTTATGCGTGCCAAAGGAAATGTTGGTATCATTAGTGATATTATTTCCGAAGCTATAAAAATTCATAAGCAAGATTATTGTCAAACTCATTCTAATGAACCACCCTCTCTAGGACTTGATCCACCACATGATGATGTTGAACATGGATACTATGATGAGGATGATGGTAGTGACTTCGATCTTGATGATGCAATGAGACACTTTGGTCTTATGGCAAATCTTCGGGGATACATGTCAGGAGGAAAGGAATGGGTTCTTGATAGTGGATGTACCGATCACATGACCGGAGATAAATACATGTTTCATGAGCTTGCTGATAATGATAGTCCTCGAAAGTATGTCACTTTCGGTGACAACTCAAAGGGTAAGGTGGTTGGCCTCGGTAAGGTGGCCATATCACATGATAGCTCCATACAAAATTTCATGCTCGTTGAATCTCTTGGTTACAACTTACTTTCAGTATTTCGACTTGCTAATTTCGGTTTCAATGTTCTATTTACTGAAGTAGACTGCCAAGTGTTTCATTGAGATAATCATAAAATGGTCTTTACCGGTGTGCGTAGAGGTGATCTATACATTCTTGATTTCACTAAAAAGGCTCAACCTAAAACTTGCTTCATTGCTAAATCCTCAAAAGGTTGGTTATGGCATAGAAGATTAGGTCATGTTGGTATGCGAAACCATGACAAGCTTATTAAAGGAAATCATATCCTTGGAGTTAACTATGTCATATTTGATAAGGATAGACTTTGCAGCGCTTGTCAGGCAGGTAAACAGGTTGGAGGAAGGCATCCCGTGAAGAACATCATGACTACAAGGAGGCCACTCGAGCTACTTCACATGGATCTCTTTGGTCCCAACTCTTACAAGAGTCTCGGTGGAAATTCTTTTGGTCTAGTTATAGTTGACGATTTTTCAAGATTTACGTGGGTGTTCTTTCTCGATGATAAATCGCAGGTCCAAAAGATCTTCAAAAACTATGCTAGGAAGGCCCAAAATCAATTTGAAGTGAAGATCAAGAAGGTTCGCAGCGACAACGGAACGGAGTTCAAGAACGCAAATGTGGACACCTTTCTTGACGAAGAAGGGATTTCACACGAGTTCTCTGCTACGTACACACCTCAACAAAATGGAGTTGTTGAGAGGAAGAACCGGACGCTCATTGAAATGGCGATAACTATGCTTGATGAGTAGAAGACGCCGAAGCACTTTTGGGCAGAAGCGGTTGAGACAGCTTGTCATGCAACAAATCGCTTGTATCTTCACAAGCTACTCGGCAAGACGGCATACGAGCTCCTCACCGGTAACAAACCCCAAGTTGGATACTTTCGAGTATTCGGCTCAAAGTGCTACATTCTTGATAAGCATCGTCGCTCTAAATTTGCTCCTAAATCTCATGAAGGTTTCCTACTAGGTTATGGCTCAAACTCTCACACTTACCGTGTCTACAACAATTCCACCTGAAAGGTTGAAGAGACGGTAGATGTGAAGTTTGATGAATCTAACGGCTCGCAAGTAGAGCAATTGCCAATTGATGCAGGAGACAAAGATCCTTCGGAAGCAATTCAAGACTTGGCTATTGGCAAGGTTCGTCCAACGGAGGTGAAGGAGAGTAGCTCGTCCGTCCAAGTGGAAGCTTCAACTTCACAACAAGGTGAACCAAGAGTTGATACGGAAGCATCCACAAGCGGGACACACCAAGATGAAGAAAACAAGGAAGTGCATCAAGATGAACGTCAACGACCTCCTTCTCCACCACGACAATAGAACGACAATGCCAACAATGAAGAAGGCCAAGAAGAATAAGAACAAGATGAAGAAGATGTTCAACGAAGACCCAAGAAAAAGCTTTCACGAGTTCGAGCAAGAATTGCTAAAGATCATCCCGTCGAGCAGATCTACAACGAAATTCAAACCGGGAGAATCACTCGCTCTAAAACTCGTTTAGCTAACTTTTGTGCAAACTATTCTTTCATCTCTAGCATTGAACCTATGAAGGTTGAAGAAGCATTGGAAGATCCGGACTGGATAAATGCTATGCATGAAGAGCTACATAACTTTGAGAGGAATCAAGTTTGGACATTGGTTGAGAAGCCCGACAATAACCAGAACGTCATCGGTACCAAATGGGTGTTTTGCAACAAGCAAGATGAAGATGGACAAGTAGTTCGCAACAAAGCATGTCTCATCGCCCAAGGCTACACACAAGTCGAAGGTATGGACTATGGTCAGAATTACGCGCCCATTGCTAGACTTGAGTCCATCCGCATCTTACTTGCCTATGCTAATCATCATGATATCACCTTGTACCAAATGGACATTAAAAGTGCTTTTCTAAATGGTGAAATAGAGGAGGAAGTTTATGTTAAGCAACCTCCCGGCTTTGTCAATCCTAAGAAACCCAAACATGTTTACAAACTTCACAAAGCTCTTTATGGTCTTAAACAAGCTCCTAGAGCTTGGTATAAATGCTTGACTAAGTTCCTTATTGAAAAAGGCTTTGAAATTGGGAAAATTGATTCTACTCTTTTTACTAAAAGGGTTAATGGAGAACTATTTGTATGCCAAATTTATGTTGATGATATTATATTTGGTTCAACTAACCCTCATTTTAGTGAAAAGTTTGGAAGCTAATGTCGGAGAAGTTTGAGATGTCTATGATGAGTGAACTCAAATTCTTTCTTGGGTTGCAAATCAAGCAAACTAAGGAAGGTACCTTTGTTTCTCAAACAAAGTACACCAAGGACTTATTCAAGAAGTTCAATATGCAAGAATGCAAAGGTATGTCTACACCCATGCCTACTAGTGGACATAATGACTTGACCAAAGACGGTGAACCGGTTGATCAAAAGGTTTATCGCTCTATGATCGGTTCATTGTTATATCTATGTGCTTCACGTCCCGATATCATGCTAAGTGTGTGCATGTGTGCACGATATCAAGCTGCTCCTAAGGAATGTCATCTTAAGGCCGTGAAAAGGATAGTGAGATACTTAATCCATACACCAAACTTTGACATTTTGTATCCTAAGAGGGATTCTTTCGATCTTGTTGGCTATTCCGACTCAGACTATGCCGGAGACAAGGTTGATAGAAAGTCCACTTCGGGTAATTGTCAATTTCTTGGTAGATCTCTTGTGTCTTGGTCCTCCAAGAAACAAAACTCGGTATCCTTATCCACTTCCGAAGCTGAATATATTGCCGCTGGTTCATGTTGTGCTCAATTACTTTGGATGACCCAAACTCTTAAAGATTATGGGATATATGTGAGACATGTTCCATTGCTTTGTGACAATGAAAGTGCCATTAAAATTGGTCATAATCCTGTGCAACATTCTCGAACTAAGCATATTGAAGTTCGTCATCATTTCATTCGAGATCATGTTGCTATGGGTGACATTGATCTTAAGCATGTTCGCACCGAAAAGCAGTTAGCGGATATATTCACTAAACCTCTTGATGAGAAAGTGTTTGCAGGTTAAGAGGAGAATTGAACATCATTGATGCTTCAAACTTGGAGTAGAAACTCCATTGGATACATGCAGGACATGAGCTTATGACTAATCCTTGATATTTCTCTTATGATGAATATCTTATGTCTTGGATATATTTGTATCTTGCATGTTATCTAACCCATGTAGGTACTTGGTGGAATCAAATTCCATGAGATTGTAATCCACTCATATCTTGAGCAATCTCTACAACACCAAGTCTTTACACCTTGGTGGTTGAAGACAAGGAAGCACGAAACCACTCAAATATATCCTTTGACAAATTCTATGTTGAGCTTCATGATTGTCATTTTTGGATACACAAGTGCTCTTCCTTGCAAGAACTAACCCATGTAGGTAGATGGACTAAAATTCCAAGTGGTGCTCCAAATTCTTGATGAGCTACATCAACCTTGAGCAACCCACACAAGTTCAACTACATGGACAACACCACCAACCAAGGTATGTTATTCCATCTTAGAGAAGCTTTACTCCAAGTCATGAGCTAAAGCAACTAGAAAAGATGTGAATACATCAAGATGCTTAGACGAAAAATGGCAACCCCATTTTGAGGTTAAATGATGAGTATGACCTGTGATCAAGTGATCTCACTTGACTCCTAAGTCAATATACTCTAACATAGGTGACTTTGTCGCCGACCATCTCTAGATGAAGTTCTCTTGTGTTTTTTTCTGTGTTTTTGCATTTGTCTCATGCATATTTGTTTCCCCTTTCAAAAAAACTTCATCTAGATTTCTTTCTGTTAGTTCTGCATTTTCTGCATTCCAATTCATTGCACATCTTTAAGTAAATTCCTTGCAAATCTTTGTGAGATCTTACTAGTCTAGTGAGCTAAGGTGACAAGTGTTTTCTTTGCGATGAACTCAGTTTCACCGATTTGTTATTTTCAGCCCAACCGAATCTTTTCGGTACGACCGAAGCATACCACTCGGTGCCACTGACTTCATAACAGGAAAAACAGTTTGCCACATAATTCTGTGTTTCTTCTGATCCAGCTCCACTCAATGAATCTTGTCCTCTACAAGCATCACATTTTTATCATTGCTTTGTTCTGTGTCTCAAGGACCAAACCCATTCGACAGATTCCAGAAGACCCTTCTTGGAAATTGATGTCAAAGGGGGGGAGAGAGAGAACATCAAAGCTTATCATTTGGAGAGAGAGACATTTGGAGAGAGAGAGAGCATCAAAGCTTATCATCTTCTTGAGGGAGAGAGATATCATCTCCTAAAGGGGGAGAGAGACCTTCTAGGGGGAGAGACCCTCAAAGGGAAGAGAGAGATCTCCAGGGGGAGAGAATACTTAAGTAGAAAGTATGTCTCAAGGATCCCAGATGCTTGGTGTTCAAGAGGAGAGATGTCCACATGTATTACTGAGGGGAGAGACATGTTCATATGTTCTGTTGTGCCTATTTGCATTAGCATGCATCAGCTCTGATCATCATTCATATCTTTCACCTCTGTTTTCTTTCAGCTCTGATTTTCTGTTCCCTATCTTCTCCCAGTATCCCATGTTAGATTCAGGGGGAGCAAGGCATCTAAGGGAAAGAGATCATTTAATTTCATTGCATATTTTTACTCTTGGGGATATGTCTTAGTCAATGTGGTACTTAGTACTCACTCTCTACATGTCATCCCAGTCTTGGTATTCTTGTGGTTTCTTCTGTTTGCTCTGGCTAGTGGATGTATCTGTGTTATCTAACCTTGTTTACACAGGTTCATTTCATCCTAAGACAACTCAAGACTACAAGGTAAGTATATGCATCACAATCATGTGTATGAGGAATTCTTGTTGATGTACATATTGTTTGCAAGAAGGACTCATGAGCATGAAGGTATTTTCTTCAACATTCTTTGCTCTGATGCATATGGCCAAGATACATGTAACACATTGCCTCCTCTATCATGTTTATGCTATCACATGCTTTTACATTCCATATTCACATGATTGCATACATGTAGGGGGAGCCTATGTTTGTTACATGTCTTTCCAAAGCTTTACTTGCTATTCCTTATATCTTTATCTGAAGCTTTGATGTATGTTGTCACCAATTACCAAAAGGGGGGAGATTGAAAGCACAAGTGCTCCCTAGGTGGTTTTGGTAATTAATGTCAACATATCTCTTGTTGGACTAACACTTTTATCTAGTATATTTCAGATAAGTTCAACAATGGAGTGGCATGGACTAAAGGACGTGGGAACTCCTTCAAGATGCTAAGGACAAAGGATTGGCTCAAGCTTCAAGCTCAAGACTCTTCATTTTACATTTTAGTGATCCAAGATAACATTGAGTCTATAGAAAAAGCCAATACTATCAAGGAGGGATGAGGTGTTGCTTAATGAGCCTCTTGCTTCATGTGCTTTGTGATATGCTCCAAAACCCTTAGCTACTTTCCCACTTCCACAAATGACCTAAACCCAAAGCCAAAATCGGTCACACCGATTCTTCTTATCCGGGCCATCGATTCCAAAAGTCATAGCCACTGCCACAAACCCTAAGCAAATCGGTCTTACCGATAGGGATCTCGGTCTCACCGAGATGGGATTGTAATCTCTCTGTGTATGTCCATTATCAAAATCAGTCTCACCAAGTTTGAGTACTCGGTACTACCGAGATTACAATGCAAACTCTCTGGATAACCTATTACCAAAATCGGTCCCACCGAGTTTGAGTAATCGGTCCCACCGAGTTTGCCTGACCAACTCCCTGGAAAGCTTGTTACCAAATCGGTCTCACCGAGTTTGTGTAATCGGTCCTACCGAGATTACGTTATTCCCTAACCCTAACTGAATCGGTCTCACCGAGTTGCATTTCGGTCCCACCGAAAACCCTAACGGTCACATTATTTGCTGAATCGGTCCGACCGAGTTTAACGATTTGGTCCCACCGAGTTTGGTAGATTGTGTGTAACGGTTAGATTTTGTGTGGAGGCTATATATACCCCTCCACCTCCTCTTCATTTGTGGAGAGAGCCATCAGAACGAACCTACACTTCCAGCATACATTTTCTGAGAGAGAACTACCTACTCATGTGTTGAGGCCAAGATATTCCATTCCTACCATATGAATCTTGATCTCTAGCCTTCCCTAAGTTTCTTTCCACTCAAATCTTCTTTCCAGCAGATCCAAAACCTATGAGAGAGAGTTGAGTGTTGGGGAGACTATCATTTGAAGCACAAGAGCAAGGAGTTCATCATCAACGCACCATTTGTTACTTCTTGGAGAGTGGTGTCTCCTAGATTGGCTAGGTGTCACTTGGCAGCCTCCGACAAGATTGTGGAGTTGAACCAAGGAGTTTGTAAGGGCAAGGAGATCGCCTACTTCGTGAAGATCTACCGCTAGTGAGGCAAGTCCTTTGTGGGCGACGGCCATGGTGGGATAGACAAGGTTGCTTCTTCGTGGACCCTTCGTGGGTGGAGCCCTCCGTGGACTCGCGCAGCCGTTACTCTTCGTGGGTTGAAGTCTCCATCAACGTGGATGTACGATAGCACCACCTATCGGAACCACGCCAAAAACATCCGTGTCTCCAATTGCGTTTGAATCCTCCAAACCCTTCCCTTTACTTTCTTGCAAGTTGCATGCTTTACTTTCCGCTGCTCATATACTCTTTGCATGCTTGCTTGATGTGTATTGTGAATGTTAAACTTGTGCCTAAACTCCACTTAAACTTAAGGAAACTTAAAAACTGCAACTTTGGTACTTAGTGTCTAATCACCCCCCCCCCCTCTAGACACCTCTTCTCAAGGTCCTACAGTGTCTTGGAGGTCGCCACGCCTCCGGTAGGTGGCACGGCGCCGCCCTTCTGTGGCCCCGCACCGCCTGTGGGGGGCCTAGATCCGTCTTTGGATTTGGCGGCGCGCAGCCCGTCGTCTTGCGCACGATCTACGCCGCTTGCCAGGCTTTGACTGCCAGAGCGATGTGGGTGTTCATGGGCCACGCCTCGGCTTCCGCCCGCAAGCGCCCTGCTACTTGCCCGCTTTGGTATAGTCCGTCTGGCTCTGGATGAACCGATCGTCGTCGTCGTCATCTTCTTCTTGGGAGCCATGGCGATAAAGAACTGCTAAACTAACTACTAGACCAGATTTTCACAACTGCGCCCCCTGCTTGGTGCGCCAAAGATGTTGGTGGAAAATGACACCTATGGGATCACTGGAATCCCTACTACGGGTGGCGTGCGCGAGGTTGTGGAAAGAGCGGGTCTAGGAGTCAGCACAAAGATCGTTTACCCAGGTTCGGGCCGTGAGGATGCGTAATACCCTAGTCCTGTTTTGGTGTATATTTGAGTGTTCTTGAGTTCTTGAACTAGCTACGATGCGTGCGTAGTCCAAAGGATCCAAATCCCTCTCTAGTATGCCTCGGGACTCCTTTTATAGTCAAAGGGGTCGCCATAGTGGCACACAGGAGGTGGAAAGGTATACAGTGTACAAGCTTATCGTCTATCATTACGGGACAAAACACCTTAAATGCGCTCCTTATGTGTCCTCTTACTTTATTAGGCGCTCCCGTCCATCGTCGCTCCATCTTGCTTCGGTACGCGTCTAGGCCAACGAGGCGTGCAGTGCCATGTAGGCCGGCTGGCTGCTGAGTTGGCGTGGTGGTAGGATCTTCATGAAGATCTGCATGCCACCACGCAGGTGCTTGCTGAGTTGGCCTAGAGGTCGCACGTCGCGACGCAGGTGCTCGCCTGGTTATTGGGCTGGCAGCTGTATGGGAACGAAGGTGGAGTCTTGGCAGATATGGGCCTGGCTGCGGCCCCGAGGATGTCCTCAGCAAGGGTCTTGCCAGGGTCCCGACAAGGGTCTTGCCAGGGTCCCGGCAAGGGTCTTGCCACGACATCGTGGTCGTCCCCCGCAAGGATCTTTCTGGAGGTCTCGTGGATTTCCTCGGCAAGGATCTCACCGAGGATCGTCGTCTTCTGGTCCTCATCTAATCTTGTGTGCTTATGATCTTCACAAAGATCTGCATGCCACTATGCAGGCCCCCTCCCGAGCTTTGGTTCCAATGTTGTCGATGGTGTCGGAACTCACACGCTTAAGGGTGGTGGCCTTGCTGGAGTCAGGTAAGTTGCCCCAGCAAGGCTCTTGTCGGGGCTGCGGGGGCTGCCCCGGCAAGGGTATTTCCGGGGGAGTCTACCTCGCCCTCTTGCTTCTTGTGTCTCTGGTCTTGGAGTTGCTTTGATTGTCTTGTGCCTTTGGCTTCCCTCCTCTGCCCTGCTAAGTGTGGCCATGGGTGCGGCACTGACTGGCCGTGCACAAGTAAAGGGGTACAAAGGAGAGCCTCTACTTTTGTACACTGACATCTCCCCCTCCCACAGGGTGCCAGAACGGGCTCCCGGTTGGTTTTCGGTGGCTACATAGGCTTGCGGCGGCGGAACTTCCGATCTGGGGTCTCCGTGAGGGTTTTTGGAATATTTATGAATTTAAAGGGCGGAGAGGGGGTGCGGGAGGCCACCGAGGTGGGCACAACCCTCCGAGAGGCGCCTGGGGGCCCAGGCGCATGCTGGTGGGTTGTGCCCCCCTCGGGGCACCCCCTCAGGTGCTGATCTGGCCCATTAGTAGTCTTCTGGTCCATAAAAAATCCACAAAAAGTTTTGTGTTGTTTGGGGAACTTTCATTTCTGCACAAAAAAGAACTGCATGGTAGTTCTACGGAAAACAACGTCAGTCCGGGTTAGTTCCATGCAAATTATACCAAAACCATATAAAATTATTGTATACATGGCATGAATACTTCACAAATTATAGATATGTTGGAGACGTATCAACATCCCCAAGCTTAATTCCTACTCGTCCTCGAGTAGGTAAATGATAAAAGAATTAATTTATGAAGTGTGAATTCTAGCAAAGTGCACAAGTTTGATCAATGACAATTTCAATCACTTTCCTAGCATCATAACAACAATTCTTTCTTATAAAACTTCTCATGACCATGTAGCAACCAATTCACATGTTAAGGTTCAAAATATGAATTCTCTTGAAACTCAACAACCTATATTCTTAGTCACCAAACAATTGCAATTCAACTTATTCAACAGAGTCTAAGTAAGAGCTCCACATACTCAACCATCATATAGTCTTCTATGATTGCTAACACTCACTGCATACATGAGAAAAACGTTTCAACCGGATACATAGAAAGATAGGGGCTTATCATTTTGCCTCGCAACATATTCACCTCACGGGTGATGTCAACAATAATAAATCATGCTACCCATATTCAACTGGACATGTGTGCCTAGATCTTTCCTCACGACATGATGCTTGCCAAAAGAGAAAAATAAAAAGGAATAGAGAGAAAAACTTTGACTCTTGCATAAAAGTAAATACTGAAAAGTAAAAGGTAGGCCCTTCGCAGGGGAAGCAGAGGTTGTCATGCGCTTATTTGTTTGCATGCTCAACCCCTTAGTGCAAAAGAACGTCACGTTATATTTCCCCTTGTGATAGCAACCTTTATTATGCAGTCTATCGCTTTTATTCTTCACCATCACAAGTTCTTACAACACTCGATTTTTTTACACTAAATGATCTAACACTTTTAGAAGCAATTTTTATTGCCTTATTGCACCGATGACAACTTACTTGAAGGATCTGGCTCAATCCATAGGTAGGTATGGTGGACTCTCAAAACAAGATTTGGGTTTAAGGGTTTTTGGATGCACAAGTAGTATCTCTACTTGGTGCGAAATTTTTTTCTAGAAAAGATGGGGGGGCAGGCACCACATGTTGACGGATCTATGACAGTATAACTTCTATGTGAATATGAACAAACGTAAATCATTACATTGTCTTCCTTGTCAAAGGTCAACAATTTTGGCATATAATATTTTGATGGAGGCTCACAAAAACAAAAGATTTCCAAGATAGTGTATTTGCATGTGAAAGTTCTCTTCCTAATACTAATTATTCGTGAATTGCTTGTATGACCAATATTGTGATTGTCAAGCTTCAAAAGCTTTCACTTTATAAAACCGATGTGAAGCCACTACTAGGCATGATATGAACATGTAATTTCAACTCCATGATATTCAGTTCATTCAACAATTTACTTATAGGATATAAGTGAAGCAGAAGAGTAAATGACAAGCTACTCCAAAAAGATATAAGTGAAGATCAAGCGAGTAGTCATGTAAATGGGTAGCTATTTGAGGAGTCTCTTTTATTTAAAAGTTTAAGATCTAAGTATTTTATTAAAACAGCAAGCAAAACAAAACAAAATGACATTCCAAGAATAGCACAACTCATGTGAAGAAGCAAGAACTTAGGCTCAACCGATACTAACCAATAATTATTGAAGAAGGTGGGATGCCTACCAGGGCTTCCCCAAGCTTAGATGCTTGATACTTCTTTGAATATTAACTTGGGATTCCTTGGGCATCCCCAAGCTTGAGCTTTTGTGTCTCCTTTATTCTTCTTATATCACGGGTTCCCTAAATCTCAAAAACTTCATCCACACAAAACTCAACAAGAACTCGTGAGATAAGTTAGTATAAATCAATGCAAAACTTTATCATTCTCTACTGTACAAAATTACTAAAATTATTATCGAACATTTCACACTAAATTCCTCTGCATATTTAATACTCCTATCCTCAAATAGAATCATTAAACAAGCAAACATATGCAAACAATGCAAACATAATAGCAATCTGCCAAAACAATACAGTTTGTAAAGAATGCAATATTCACCATACTTCCCTCACTCCAAAAATTCTGAAAAGTTACCACATTTTATAAAATTTATCACAGATTATATTGCAAAACTTTTCAGCATTTTATCACATTCTGAATTTTCTAGGGAATTTTTGCAACAGCGATAAACTTTCTGTTTTGAAACAGCAACATGTATACTTCCAAAATAAGCATGGCAAAGGCTATCATTGCTACTTCTATTTAAATAAAAGATGCAAAACATTATTCTAAATAACAGCAAGCAAATCCTAAGAAAATAAATTGATTCTCCAAGCAAGACACATATCATGTGACGAATGAAAACAAAGCTCCAAGTGAGGTTACTAACAATGTTGGAGATGAAAGAGGGGATGCCTTCCGGGGCATCCCCGAGCTTAGTTGCTTGGATCTTCCTTGGATATTAACTTGGGGGTTCCTTGGGCATCCCCAAGCTTGGGGTCTTGTCAGTCCATATTCTCCTCATATCGATATCTCACCCAAAACTTGAAAACTTCAATCACACAAAACTTAACGGAACTTCGTGAGATAGGTTAGTATGATAAAGAGCAAACCATTTCACTTTGGTACTGTAGAAGACAAGATTCATATTTTTTTCCACACAATGCCTACTGCATCATATCATTTCCACAATTTATATTGAGCAATATAAGCCATAGAAACAAGGAAACAAGCAAACTATGCATTGAAAACAGAATCTGTCAAAAACAGAACAGTCTATAGTCATTTGTACTCAAACCATACTTCTGCTACTCCAAAAATTATGAAAAAATTAGGACCACGTGAGAAATTGTTATATTAATCTTCTTCAAAAAGAATCAACTCAAAAGCACTCTTCTGTTAAAAATGAGAGTTATTTTTGTGAGCGTAAAAGTTTCTGTTTTTCAGCAAGATCAAATCAACTATCACCCAAAATGATCCCAAAGGCTCTACTTGGCACTTTATTGAAACAAAAACAATAAAACATGATTACTACAGTAGCATAATCATGTGAACACACAAAAACAATAGATAAAAGTGTTGGGTTGTCTCCCAAGAAGTGCCTTTTAATGCCTTTTAGCTAGGCATGATGAGTTCAATGATGCTCGCATAAAAGATAAAGATTGAAACATAACAAGAGCATCATGAATCATAAGTTCCTCTCTCATAATAATTTTCAGTAGCATCATGAATAAATTCATCCATATAACCATCACATAAGGAATTTTTTATGATCCAAAAGCATAGAATATTTATTACTCTTTATGGCATACATGTCATCATAATAATCATCATAAGTAGCAACTTTGTTCTCATCATAGTCAATTGAAACCTCTTCCAAAATAGTGGATGTATCACCAAAGAAAGTCATGACCACTCCAAATCCACTTTCAATATTGTAATAAGATTCAACACCCTCCAAAATAGTGGGATCACTACTACCTAGAGTTGACACTCTTCCAAACCTACTTTCATCATTGTAATCATCATAAATAGGAAGCATGCTATCATCATAATAAATTTTGTCATCAAAACTTGGGGGACTAAAAATATCATCTTCATCAAACATAGCACCCCGAAGCTTATGGCTTTGCATATCACTAGCATCATGGATATTCAAAGAATTCATACTAGCAACATTGCAATCATGCTCATCATTCATGGATTCTATGCCAAACATTTTATAGCATTATTATTCTAACAATTGAGCATAAATTTCCTTTCCATCATTTTAATGAAAGATATTATAAAGATGAATAATATGATTCAACCTCAATTCCATTTTTTTGTAGTTTTCTTTTTATAAACCAAACTAGTGATAAAACAATAAACTAAAAGATTCAATTGCAAGATCTAAAGATACACCTTCAAGCACTCACCTCCCCGGCAACGGTGCCAGAAAAGAGCTTGATGTCTACTACACAACTTTATTCTTGTAGACATGTGTTGGGCCTCCAAGCGCAGAGTTTTGTAGGACAGTAGCAATTTTCCCTCAAGTGGATGACCTAAGGTTTATCAATCCGTATGAGGCGTAGGATGAAGATAGTCTCTCTCAAGCAACCCTGCAATCAAATACAAGAAATCTCTTGTGTCCCCAACACACCCAATACAATGGAAAATTGTATAGGTGCACTAGTTCTGCGAAGATATGGTGATAAAAGTGTAGTATGGGTAGTTGATATGAGTTTTTGTAGTGCGAACAATAAAAACAGCAAGGTAGTAAATATAAAAACGGAGCACAAACGGTATTGCAATGATGGAAAATGAGGCCTAGGGTGCATACTTTCATTAGTGCAATCTCTCAACAATGCTAACTTAGTTGGATCATATGATTATCCCTCAAAGTGACATAAAGAATCGCTCCCGAGTTCCTGTTAGTGGAGAACAAAAGATAGAAATTGTTTGTAGGATATGAAACCACCTCAAAGCTATTCTTTCTGATCAATCTATCCTAGAGTGCGTACTAGAATAACAGCAAGCTATTCTTTCCGATTGATCTAATCAAGAGTTCGTACTAAAATAACACCATATGATACATATCAACCAATTCTAATGTCACCTAGATACCCCCAATGTCACCGCGAGTACCCGTGAGTTAATTATACGATATGTATCAAACAATTTCAGATTCATAATACTCAATCCACACAAAGAACTACAAGGAGACCCCAAAGTTTCTATCGGAGAAAAGATAATAAAAACATGCATCAACCCCTATGCATAGACTACCCCAATATCACCTCGGGAATCCGCATGTTGAGTGCCATAAAATATATCAAGTGAATCATAATAATACCCCATTGTCACCACGGGTATTCATATGCAAGACATATACCATGTGTTCTCAGATCTGAACATTCAATCCGACAAGATAAAACTTCAAAGGGTAAAGATTCAATTCATCACAGTAAGAGTAGAGAGGGGAGAAACATCATATGATCTGTCTATGTTAACAAAGCTCATGATACATCAAGATCGTGACATCTCAAGATCGTGCGAGAGAGAGAGATTAAACACATAGCTACTGGTACAAACCCTCAGTCCCGAGGGTGGACTACTCCCTCCTTATCATGGTGGCCACCGGGATGATGAAGATGGCCACCGACGATGATCTCCCCCTCCGGCAGGGTGTCGGAACGGGCTACCGATTGATTTTTGATGGCTACAGAGGCTTGCGGTGGCTTAACTTCCGATCTAGGGTCTCTGCGAGGGTTTTTGGATTATTTATGAATTTATAGGGCGGAGAGGGGGTGCAGGAGGCCACCGAGGTGGGCACAACCCACCGGGGGGCGCCTGGGGGCCCAGGCGCGCCCTGGTGGGTTGTGCCCCCCTCGGGGCACCCCCAGGTGCTGCTCTAGCCCATTGGTAGTCTTCTGGTGCATAAAAAATCCACAAAAAGTTTCGCGGTCTTTGGAGAACTTTCATTTTTTCACAAAAAACAACACCATGGTAGTTCTGCTGAAAACAGCGTCAGTCCGGTTTAGTTCCATTCAAATCGTACCAAAACCATATAAAATTATTGTAAACATGGCTTGAATACATCATAAATTATAGATACGTTGGAGATGTATCACGTGCCCAAGTTGGAGCTTGAGGCTCAGCAATGAGGACTAGTGGCACCTCCGTAGTGGGAGTGCACTCTTTGACTGCAGGGACCGATGGTCCGACGGGAGGAGGCAGCTCTGCAACCAAAGGGAAGTTGTTCCCGGCAAGCTCTCTGCCGGGAGCCTCGGGAGGTTCTACCTGGAGAGGCTTGCCGGAGTCCAATTTCCTCCTCTCTCTAGCCATTGTTGCCGGGGATATGGAGGGCTGAGTCAGATGGAGAACAAAAGTCCTTGGTTCCATACGGAGTTTTTGCGCAGCGCACTTTGACAGATGATTGATAATGCTATTTTCTGCATGGGGTATGTGCTCTGTTTGCAACCCGTCAAAGCGCTCCTCCAACTTTCTCACTTCCTCAACGTATGCCTCCATCAATGGACTTTGGTAATCCTTGTTCACTTGTCTGATTATCTCACCACAAGCTCTAAGTCTCCGCGGTGATTAGCTTCTTGATCCCTAGTTCTATGGCAATCCTGAGCCTGGCAAGGAGCCCTTCATACGTTGCAGTATTGTTGGTATCCTTCTCCTGAGGAAAATGCATCTGGATGACGTACTTAAGGTGCTCCCCAGTGGGACCAACAAGAAGCATGCCAGCCCCTGCACCTTGTAGGGAGAAGGCACCATCAAAATACATAATCCATTCTTGGGGTGCTTCCTTGCCGGCAATAACTGTCTCCAGTACTTCTTCACCAGGGGTTGGCGTCCATTCTGCAATAAACTCAACCAACGCTTTACTATGGATAGTTGATGTGCTCTCAAACTTCAAACCAAAGCTATATAACTCCAAGACCCATTCCACTATCCTGCCGGTGGCCTCAGGGTTTCTGAGTATACATTACAGAGGGAAGCGGGTGACAACCATGATCTTATGCGCTTGGAAGTAGTTGCGCAGTTTCCTTGAGGCCATGACGAGGCCAAAAAAAACTATTGCACGCCAGAGTACCTCGACCTAGCCCCCTACAACTTGGAGCTGACGAAGTACACTAGGCGTTGCACCACTTTCTTCTTTGTCGCAACCTTGGGGATGTCTCCGCTGGCTTGCTCTTCCCTGTCTTGATCCACATCTAACCTTGCCAGGGGGTGCTTACTTCCCTCTCCAGAGGGGACACTGGTTGTGGCTGCCGCTTCTTCCACTTCCCGCTGTGCCACCAGTGCCGTGCTAATCAATAGAGGACAAGTAGGCCTTCAAATCTTGCAGTAAAGTGTCTACCTCTGGAGTCCACTACACGGGTCCTGCCTTCTTCAAGATTTTGAAGAACGGCAAGGCACGCTCGGCAGACTTGGAAATGAACCTGCTAAGCGCGGCAACGCATCCAGTCACACGCCTCACATCCTTGAATGTCTTGGGTGCTTGAAACTGCTTGATAGCCTTGATCTTATCGGGGTTGGCTTCTATCCCATGACGAGAGACAAATAAGCCAAGTAGTTTGCCAGAAGGGACACGAAAGACACACTTCTCCGGGTTCATCTTGAAGTTGATCTTGTGCAGATTAGCCAATGTCTCTCCCAAATCCTGAATAAGGGTTGATCTTTCCTTGGTCTTGACCACAATATCATCCATGTAAGTTTTAATGTTTCTATGCAATTGTTACTCAAAACCAATCTGGACCACCCTTGCAAAGGTGAATCCGGCGGTCTTCAACCAGAAAGGCATCCATACGAAGTAGTACGTACCACACGGGGTGATGAACGCGGTCTTCTCTTTGTCTTCCTTGGACATAAAGATCTGATGGTATCCAGACTAGGCAACCAGAAAAGAAAGCATTTCGCATTCGGAGGTGGAATCCACAATCTGGTCAATGCGCGGTAAGGGAAATGGGTCCTTCGGGCAGGCCTTGTTCAGATTAGTGAAATCTATGCACAACCTTCATTTCCCATTAGCCTTGTGCACTACCACTAGATTTGCTAACCACGTTGGATGCAGTACTCCTCTGACCAGACATGCTGCCTTAAGTTTCTTAATTTCCTCGGCAATGAATTTCTGCCGCTCGTAAGCTTGCTTTCGGACCTTCTGCTTGATGGGTCGGGCATGTGGGCAGATAGCAAGGTGGTGCTCGATTACCAACCTGGGAACACCGGGGATGTCAGATGGTTGCCATGTAAACACATCGACATTTGCCCGTAGGAAGGAAATGAGCGTTCTTTCCTATTTGTCATCAAGGGTGGCACTGATAGTAAAGGTACCATTAGCGCCAGCCAGCCCTGCCGGGACCTTCTTTACTACAGGCATGACAGTTTTTGATCTCTTACTATTGGAACTCTCCGGCAAGTCATCAACAGGTGTAGCGCACTCCGAAGAGGCGCGCTTCCCGGATTCCTCACTGGAGCCCTTGTTAGCTTTCTTCTTTTTCTTCTGTTTCTTTCCGGGAATAGTGGCTTCCGCGGCCTCTGCCGCAACTGCGTCCCGATACATCTTGTCTATGCAAATGATTGTGTCCCGCTTGTCTGATGGAATGGAAATGACGCTTACCGGCCGTGGCATCTTCAAAGTTTTGTAGGCATAATGGGATGCGGCCATGAATTTGGCCAGGGCTAGGCGACCAAGGATTCCATTGTACGGTAGGGGGAGGTCGACCACATCAAACACAATCTTCTCAGTCCGGTAATTCAACCCTCCCCCGAATGTCACTGGCAACATAATCTTCCCTTTAGGCCGACTCCTACCGGGGTTGACTCCTTGAAACGTGCTAGTAACCTCAAGCTCTTCTTTTTCTATCTGAAGTTTGCTGATGACCTTCGGAGAAAATAGATTCGACCTCGCCCCGCCATCAACCGACATCTTAGTGACCTTGAGGTTGCGTATTGTTGGTGAGACCAACAACGGCAGGCACCCTACCGCAGTGGTGCGGTCAGGGTGGTCCTCTTCGTCGAAGATTATGGGCATGTAGGACCACTTGAGCGGCCTCTGAGAATCTGCCGTTGGCTCCACGGCATTGACGTCACGTGCCCACGGTTAATGTTGGCGGTGACAGGAGTGTAGAGATGCACCTCCGTCAATGCACAGGGCGTCAGTGGCTTTCTGGAATTCCTGCTCGCTAGTTTCCTCTTCATCTCTTCCATCACTCTCATTATTGCAATCCTCCTTCTCAAGGCCCATGGCGGGTTTCCCTTGGTTCCGAGGAGCCTTTCCGGGGCAGCCTGCTTCGCTGACCCGGCCCTTCCTGCCAGTGCTATTTTGACCTTTTTCCTTATCACGCTTCTCATATTCAGCCCTCTGCTTCTTGACGAGCTTCTCAACCTGATGACACTCCTGGAGATCATGGCCCTTGGTCCAATGGATTTTGCAGTACGAGCCATCACCTTTCCCGGCCTTCTCGGTAGCCGCGACCTCCCGACAATGAGTGCATGCAGCAACTTCCTTGTCGGGTACCTCAATCTTGGCCTTCTTGCCGGTATTAGGTTTGCCCGATCCCTCAATGGTCATCACTACCTTATTCTTGCGCCTTTTATTGTGCTTCTTGGTATTCTTCTTCTGACTGGTGGCCTCTTCATCATCCTTTGAGTCAATGTTGACGTCATCCTCTTCTCTGGGGAGCCGCCTTCCCTCCGCCACCCGAGCGCACTTATCCACTAGAGTGTAAATCTCCTTCACGGTCTTGGGCAATCGAATGTTCATCTTGGCACGTATCCGTCGATTGCACACGTTGGACTGGAACGCAGCTATCACAGCTGCCAGGTTGATGTCTGGAATATTTTTGCGGACTCGGCTAAACCTCTGCGTGTACTTTCGTAGAGTCTCTCCTTCTTTCTGTGGGAGAAGTTGCAGGTCTCTGGGCCACCCTGGTTCTTGATGGCCACCCATGAAGGCGCCAATGAACTCGTGGCATAGGTCAGCCCATGTTGAAATGGAGTTCTCCGGAAGGTGCATTAGCCAAGACCTCTCATCTCTTCCCCCGGCAGCTTGAACATCAATGGTGTAGATGCTCAAGAACTCTATTGGGTTTAGCCTTCCATCGTACTTCTCCAGTATCTCTGGCTTGAACGTGTGGGCAGATGGCCAACGGACTTGCCACAGCTCTCGGGTGAAGGCGGGGCACCCAGCCTTGAAAGGCAGGTACCCGCCTCCGCCGAGCGCAAACTCGTCGATGTTGGGGCCATCGCACCCATCGGACTGGCGGAGGGTGTCACGGCGTTGCTCGATGGTGATGCGTGCACCTTCCCTCTGCCTGTCCTCCGGGGACCGCCGTTGGCCTTGACACCCTCGTTGGTCGGACGAGACCATCAAGACATCGTCGGGTTCTGGGTTGTGTGGCTCCCGCGCTGGTTGCCGCGGAGGGTACTGCATCATGGGGGTGGCCCCTTCGATACGGTTAGCAGCACGAGACGTTGTCGTCGCATGGGGAGGCCGTGGTGGTCCAGCTCATTGTGATCCTCCTGCCTCGGCAAAACCAATCAGGCTTTGGATGGTGGCTCACCACTCATCCATCTGATCGGCTGCCAGTGGAAATCTTAATAGAAGTTCGGCCCACACCATGGCCTCCAAGGCGGTGCTTGGCATGGGTGATGATGATGTGGAGCGCAACATTGCCCAGATCCTGATGGTGCCGGTAGTGACCGCGCCGGGCTCTCATCATTGCGAACCAGCTGCTTGGATGGCATCGTGACGAGGTGGAGGTGCTTTAGGACCAGCGGCTTCATTGGGCACAACGATTGGGTCAGCTTGCTCCGGGGGTGGTGCATGCCCTGTGGTTGTGCCCGCGGCGGGAGCTGCCGAAGAGTTGCGATTCGCCCCAGAACGAGTGCTGCCGCTGCGGGTGTGCCCTTCGGCTGGGTGGAGGGGTACAAACAGAATAATCTCTCCACCTGTACCTTGTGGAGCATCGCCGCTGGGGTGCTATTGACACTGTCCTTCCCCGGTGCATCCTGTTGCTTCTTCGGCCATAGGGGAGGTGGTGACGATGCCGCCTGTGCCGACCATGTTCCCCACGTCATCCATACCGCCCGTGCCTCCCCATAGTCCCTGAGGCATTGGCGGCCGTGTGCGACGGGGCCTTCGAGGTGGACGGGTGAGATGCGGCACCGAGTTTCTTCTTGGGCGCCATGCTCGATGGTGCCGTCGATGAAGAAAATGACGATGAAGATGACGCGCTATGTATGCTTCTCCGGTTCGTGCAAGCGCTTCCCCCTACCTGGCGCGCCAAAGATGTCGTGAGAAACCTCGACCACCTATGGGGCCATGAGCCCCTGAAAGAACAAGTGCTCCCTAGGGCCATGAGCCTCTCTTGTTGGACTCATCTTTTATCAAGTGCATTTTAGATGAGTTCAACAATGGAGTGGCAAGCACAAGAGGATGTGGAACCCCTTCAAAATGCTAAGGAAAAAGATTGCCAAAGGCTCAAGACTCTTCATTTTCATTTTTAGTGATCCAAGATCACATTGAGTCCATAGGAAAGCCAATACTATTAAAAGGGGATGAGGTGCTGCTTAATAGTTGTAGCGACCACACGCAATAGTGTCATCCCTAGATCGGTAATGCTGACACACGCAATACTTGAGGATTTATAACAGAGTAGCAATCACACACTTATTACATCGAATGTCTCAAAAGAGGACTTATTACAATAATATGGCTTCAGGACATCTAAAATCGATAACAGCAGAAGGTTTGGAAGATAAAGTGAGTCCATCAACTCCAACGACATCACTAAGTGAAAGACAACGAGCTATGGAACCTTGCTCGTCGTCTGAAAAGTCTGCAACAAGAATGTTGCAGCCCGAAATGGGTCAGCACATGGAATATGCTGGCAATGTAACACATAGAGTAATGAAAAGAATAAATACTATCACTACATGCATATATGGTTGGTGGAAAGCTCTATGGTTACAGTTTTGCATAAAGCCAGTTTTTTCCTACAATGAAGGAATAAATTTTATTTAACTATCATGGTGGTTGTTAAACATTGAGAAGGTTCCTCCAACTCAATCCCAATTAAGCATCATCATTAACCCAACCAAATTATATTTAGAGTGATGAGATCAACATGATAATCCATGGACTAGATACTCAAGACTTCCATAACCGGGGACATGGCTAACCATGATTAGTTTGTACACTCTGCAGAGGTTTGCGCACTTTTCCCCACAACACTCGAATGCATCCATGGTCGGAGAATCGAGACACAGTCTTTCTGAAGCATTAACTCTCTACTCTGGATAGACAGTACCACCTACAACCCACTACATCTGCTAGTCTACCTCTTCAAGAGCTTCATGCAACTTACTCAACTATGCCAGAGCCCATATTAGCTTGTGGTTGCACATGGAAGTTTCTAGCATGAGTAATCTTATGATCCCTTTGAGCCTGGGTGGCGAACCATAGGATGATCACACGGGTACTCCGGGATATCCTAGGACAACACTGGATTCTCCAGGTGCCCTGACAACCACTGGGTACTCCAGGGTGACTCAAGCAATCCACCCAGATGTGTATTTAAATAGCCACCTTAAGTAAACCATTAGTTAACAATACTCACATCTGTTATGGATACACTCACCCAAACCATGTCTACGAGCATAGCATAGCAATATAAGCATAACGTAGAAGTATCTCCCAAAGAGGTATGATCAGGACAATAGGTTCTACTCATCATCTACTTCCCAAAACTCACATGTTAAATCAGATCCTAACCATGCAATTGTTTGAGGATTGATCTAATGCATAAAAACTGGGTAGTAAAGAGGTATGATCAAAGTGTTACTTGCCTTGCTGATGATCCGTGAAACCTAGAGACTCGTAGTAGCACGCTTCGCACTCCGGGTACTCTATCGCAACGAACAAGCATACAATAAGCACTCAACTAGAAGAATGAGTAAAACTCAAATAAGAGATCTAACCCGAAAGTTCAACTTAAGAACTCCGGTTTGCAAAAAGAATCAAATCGAACAAAGCAACCAGACTCAAACTGCGAAAGAAACAAGATCCATTTACTAATCTGGACTTAAGTCAAATTTTATAGTACCAAAATCTTGTTCAAGTTGTTTAAATGGAAAGAGGGCTTCAAACGAATATCTAGGCGCTTGAATCGCCTGATTCCGATAAACGAGCGAAAAGATAAACTAAAACGAAAATCAGGGCAGAAATCGCGATCGAAAATAATCGCGGAAAAACCCTGGAAAAAGAAAAAATGACGAACAGGCTAATGAACGAACGTTTGCTGTCTGCGGCTAACAAGTGAAAACCATTCGTTAAATCGAACGTATGAATGGGCATTCGCTAAATAAATAAACCGGGGAAACAAATAAAAACCGATCTAAAATAAAATAACCGGGGTTTTAGAAAAAACCAAACGGTTGTCTATGAAAAACTGGCAGCGGTGGCAACTACCTCGGCGGCGGGGTCAGGACGGCGATGGGACGATGGCGGCTCCGGCGATGGCCGGCGGCGGCGACAGGC